>NW_015171001.1:11188-47667 GCF_001447785.1 Gekko japonicus | reverse complement strand
GTTTGTAAGACAATTTATTTGCATTTAGAAGAACCAGTTAAATATTTTGCCAGATTCAAAACTTGCCAGTAGGTGCTTCAAATGTTACTTTGTATTGACCCATAATGCTTACAAATCTAGCCATGCTGGCAAATGACCCCATACTTTGTAAAATAGGGTGGTGAAGGGCAGGATGAGGAGGGGACATGATTAATGGCAACATTCTTATGCTGTTTTGCAAAGAGTTTTGGACACAGAAAGGAAAAAAAAGGTAATATTGTCAGATGACTAGGAAGCCATGTATTCAGCTGGCTTCAATGGATATCTGAATCTTGGTAGTTGTGGGGAGAAATATTAAAATATAGAAGAGTGTTTGGGTTTAAAATGAACCAACTAAGTTTATAAATCCACATATGTATATCTGCCTCTGCTCTTGCTAGCAAAACTGGCTTGACCTTTCTTTCACTGAATATGTACTCAACATTACATTCCCAGGCCCAGGGGCGTGTGAGACTTTACAATAAGCAGCTGGCTTGGGAAGTGGCAGAACCCCAATAAAGATGTGTGGCCATTTGGACACCTGGCAAGATAACACTAGCTTCCTGAGAGACAGAGAGTTCACACACATACCCCGCTTTTCATCTCTCTAAACATCAAAGCACAGTTTATTTCCCTGATTGGGGGACACCTGGATGACACTGTATTGATCCCTTTGGACTTTTATTGTGTGAGACCAAGGAAACAATATTTCCTGTAATACAATCTCATCTTTTAGGAAGCAATTTTCAGATAGGCAATTTCCACTTCCATGCTAATCAACACCTGATATGATCATCAAAAAGAACTCCTCCTTTGATGTTGGGTTTAAAATACTGGTCCAGAGCCCACAGACTTCAGCTGAATCCGAAAGGATTCAGTTAGAGAGTGCCTCTCGACGCGCTTGCATGGGGTGGGAAAACTTTGTTTTGCATGTTTATTTTTCTATGTGTATGTTTAGGAACTAGGACTCTGAATGTTTTGCTATAATAAAGATAAGTTTTATTTTAAGAAGAGACTAGTGAATTCCAAGCTTGCACTTCTGCCTTTGGTACGGGGCGACACTCAGGAGGCACACACGAACTGAGGGGAGGGGGAAGTGTGGGTGACAGGGTTAAACACACACCCACACATCCAAAATTCTTACAACAGGTATGAAGCACAGAGACCATGTCGAAGATAAGCAGGTTGCTTACCAGTAACTGGTGATCTTCAAGTGGTCATCTGTGCATTCACACCACCCACCCTCCTTCCCCGCTGCTGTCAGCTTCTACATTTTTAATAGGGGTTGATTTGTGGCAGTTTGTAGGAACTGACGGGATGTCCACGCCCACCCCTCTGGGCATGCGTGGTGGGGTTCCTGCGCATGCCCGAGGGACTGGACACAAAAATCCATTAAATGAGCTTGCCACAGCACCGATCGATCCAGCGCATGCGCACTAGAACCCATGGGTGTGAATGCACAGATGACCACTCGAAGATCACCAGTTACTGGTAAGCAACCTGCTTTTCCCTTCCCTCTCTGTTTCTGCCCCTAACTAACATGCGGTATGTCTGTACCTGGTATGTATCATGCTGCTCCAGAAGAGCAGAATGGGAGCTCTGTTATTGGTGACCAGTGCTGCCTGTCAAGTTTTGGAGGGCCATTATTGGTGTTTCCAGGGCTGCAGAAGTCCATGCCCCCATTGCTTTGATGATTGTAATTGATCGGTGCTGGCATGTCTGCCACAATGAGATGCCCAAAATGCTGAAAACCATGTGGAGGGGTGTGGGAGGAAAGATCGCATGGACCTTGGCTCACGAACCATGACCCAGGTGATTTTAGTAATAAATTTAGGGTCGTGGGCAGGTTTGTGCCCGTCCCTACTCCGGATTGTCACATTGCTTGATAGTATGTTCTCTTTGATTGGTGTATAAATATGCTACTGGTGTTACATTTTCTCCCCCTTTTTTAAAACTAACCTCAAAAGTTCTGCAAATATTATAATGCTGATCTAGGATGGCAAATAAATACATCATGGATTTATAAAACCCTCAGTAACTATTCCAGATGCTTAGCTTCAGTGTCCTCATAAGCGAAATCAAACACCTTCCAGTAAGTTTAGTTTACTGAGAACCAGTTTGGTGTAGTGGTTAAGAGCATGCACTGTAATTTGGGAGGACTGGGTTTGATTCCCCTCTCCTCAACATGCAGCTGCTGGAGTGACCTTGGGTCAGTCACAAGTTCTCTCAGAGCTGTTCTCTCAAGAGCAGTCCTTGAAAGAGCTCTCTCAGCCCCACCATACCTCACATGGTGTCTGTTGTGGGGAGGGGAAGGGAAAGGAGATTGTAAGCCACTCTGAGACTCCAAGTGAAGGGTGAGGTATAAATCCAATATTTTCTCTTCTTCTTTATCTGGGCAACCAGTTAGTTGCATCACATGGAAGCCTATTAGTGAAGCAGCATTTAGTGGTCCAAGTGATTGGCACATAGATCTAATGATAATACAGTTCACCAGTCATAGGTACAAAAGGAAAGTCTTGTAGTAGGCAGAATCCATGCATTTGTGTGTGTGTGTGTGGGAACAATGGAGTTTAATAGTGCTCTCTGTCTGATTCGTGACATGGAAGATAATTTTTGCATCAGCCTTTTCCTAAAAAGTGCAAAGAAATTCAAGTATGTGAAGAGGCAGCTTTATTATCCTGTTAAATTATGAAATTCTTTGAATTAGTGCTTGTATGCTAGAATATTTCCCCTCTAAGGTATGGTGTATTCCACCCCATCCTAAAACCCCAGGGGCAGCAGCACGTTGGTGTGGTGTTGACTCTGCTAGCCAGCATGCTAGGGCAAGTACACAATTCAGACTACACAGTTCTAGCAACAATAGGAAGTAGCACTGTGACATGGCTTATATGAGACCTGGAGTGAACATAGCTTAGGAAGCTCTGCTGACAGTGATTCAAGTCCCATCCTCAGCCAAGTTCCTTTTTGCCAGGGTGAAATGGCCACTACAGGCACATCATACCTGTGCTCCTGTACATCTCCCAGCATGGGCAAACACAAGATAACTCCCTAAACACATGGACACAAGTGTTTAGATCCCAGCCAGGGTGGAACTTGAGGACATAAAAAGAGCCCTGCTGGGATCACTGGAACACACAACTGCATCATCCACAAAAGTTGTCATCAGCCTCCAATAGCTAAATGAGAAAGGCACCCATGTAATAAATGAGAGGCATGTGTTTGTTTCCGAGGAAGCGTGATGGTGGCCAGAAGTCAAAGTTAACTTTTTGCTCAGCACCACCAGCAAACAGAAGGCAGAAGCTAGACTTGCACACACCCCTTACATGCTTCGGAATGGATCTGTAACCACTCACCCAACCAAGCACACAGGACGGTGACACACTAGACAGTAGAACCCCAGTCAAATGACACGCCACTCTACCACACCATCAGGAAAACTGGAACACAGTGAGATGAACAGGGGTCCCACCTCCCTCCTTCTAGTAAGTCTCCTCTGCTTTCCAAGCTGTGCTGACATATCACAGAGCAACAGACAGAGCTTCCCTAATCACTGCTGCTGGGGTAGGCAGAATCCATGCTCCAAAGGGGTCTGAGCCTACAAGGGAACAGACATTATGGGAGTTTGGGAACAAGTAACACAAATTGCACTGGAGTGGTTGGTATTCACCCCAGATTGCTTGTGTATCCTGGCATCCCTTGCTTGCAGGTGAGGGGTGCACTAGCATGGTATTGTGCTGACAGCATGGTACTGAAGTACAAACCTGTCTCCCCCCTTCAGCCTGTACACACTTACTGTTATCAGCTGCTGTGGGAGCCAAGGTTGTTTGAGGAATACATGGAGCAGGTATATTTTTATTTATTTATGTTATTTATAGTCTGTCTTTCTCACAGGGACTCAGGCGGATTACACGTAGTGAGTCAGCACAATCAACAAAATAGGACATTCAGTAACCAATGGCTTATGATTTTAGAAGTCTGGAACTTCCAAAAAGAACTAAAGCATAGCATAATTATTTACATGACACATTAAGTGGTACAGAAATTACATAATAGGATCTTACTTACAATAAGCTATATGCAGCAGTATCTTCCACAGTTCCAATCATTTATCCAACTGTGAAGGATTTCAGACAGCCTATATATTCTGTTTCAGCCGTTTTTTCCTGTCATTTCAGACAGACCCGTTTTAGTAACTGGTTCCTAATGGAATATATTTACCTGTTCGTACAATGCCGGTTGCCTCCCATTTGGGAAGCGTTTCTGAGGCGTTGTTGACAAAAACTGGTTTCCTCAGGTCTTCAATCCCGGATCTGAATCACTACAGTGGGCTGTGTAAAATGCCCCTTAGTGCTTCCTCCAGTGACAGGGTTTTTTGTGCCCTTTTTTCCGCGGCGTGCAGTCTCTTCTCTTTTTTTAAAAAATGTTCTATTGGCAGCACTATAAAGTTATAACAGGATGTCAAATCAGTGTCAGAGCGCTGCCAATAAAACGTAAAAAAAAAACTCTCAGGGAGATCGTGCACGCAGAGGAAAATTGGCGGGAAAAGAAAGCAGCACAGTTTGAAATGGCCACAGTGCTTCAAAGACGGCTCCTTACCAGAAGGGAAGTGCTGTGTGAAACAGCCACCCCTGTACCGGTTTCCTCCATGACAGGCCAATAACAGAAACCATGTGGTTTAAAAAGGTAATGTGAAATTGACCTAAATTTGTGAACCATTTTGTACAGTGCAACCCTATTACCTGCACAGAACAGCCTTCTTGAATAGTTCAGTTTTTCATAGTTTGTGGACGGCCAGGAGAGTGGGAGCTTTCCTGACCTCCTCAGGCAGGCCATTCCACAAAGCAGGAGCCACAGTGGAGAAAGCACATGTATGGGCAGTTGTTGATTTTGTCCATTTGCAGGTTATTGCTCCTGATGACTTGAACAAAGTTGTTGTGGTGGAGTATAGGGACAGAGGCAGTCCCACAAATAAGAGGGGCCAAGGCCATAAAAGGCTTTGTATGTGATAGCCAATACCTTAAACTGATTGGAGAACCCACTGGGGAACTAGGTGGCCCATAGACAAAAAGAATACCTAATATTTTCTTAGTCTTTAATGTAAGGAGCCAGTGATGGTTTGTACTAGAAGTCTATAGAAGTTGAAGGATTCATGGTGAATAATAGCCAGACATTCTCCACAGCCAGTTGTGTAGGGTTGGTGGAGGACCACATAACCAGGGGGTGTTAGTTGGGACAGATACAATATGTCATTTTATTCCAGCCATGTTATACAAGCTAGGTCAATTTCTCTCTCCCCCCCCCCACACAAACATAGCGACATAAAACATAGACTATATTCGGCAATCATTTGCATTCATTTAAATCATACATATAACATAAGACATAAACACAATAGAATTATCCATCATATTTACCTAGAATTTACTTATGTGTACTTTTGATTTTTTTGGTTTAAATATCTTTACCATCTATCTTCATAACTAATATTGCTTTTAATACAAATATATATTGCCAGACTCTTTCTTTTTATCATTTTCTATATTAATTTAACTTTATTATTGATTTTCAGCGATATAATTGAAAAATACTTTCCATTTTTCTTGAACTTCTGAGATTGGTCAGTTATGTATATAAGATGTTAATTTTGCCATTATTGCATATTCTTTTAATTTGTTCTTCCATTCTTTTAGATCTGTACACCTTTCTGCTTTCCATTTTGTTGCAAATATTACTCTTGCTGCTGTCACCATATATTTAAATAATTAACTTTATGTTTTTGTAATATTGGTTGGTAAAATATTGTATTCTTTATTAGTTTTTCAATATTTTTGGAAGTAATCTACCATCTAAAAACATTTTATACCAATTTTTCCTTAATATTTGGCATTCAGTGAATTTAATTTCTTTGGTCGATAAGTTTTCCCATTAGCTCATGCATATATTTTCTCTGATATTTTGTATCCATTTTATCATACATTTTACTTGCTCTGTTTCTGTATCATATTGCAATAACATTTTATAATTTTTTTCCTAATAAATACTGTGAACCCCCGGTGATTAGTTATTCAAAAGTCATTTTCTCTCTTAGCCAACCCCCTTCTTTCTCTCTTAGCCAACCCCTGCTGATTCCTTCCCACCAAAGCGGCACCTATTTATCTACTTACAATTTCTTGCTTTCGAACTGCTAGGTTGCCAGGAGCTGGGGCCAGAGATGGGAGCTCACTCCATCACATGACACTAGGGTCCCAAACTACCGAGCTACAGACCTTCCGGTCTGCAGCCCAGCATCTTAACCTCTGAGCCACCATGGCCCCAGTATGGATTACCTGTAAGGATTCTGAGCAGAATAATGTTAGGCAAATGCAACAAGAATGCTTGTTCTCTGCCTTGGTTATTTTGTGCTGAGTGCTCCTTTTGGCGCACTAATTGAACTTACTTGAGCATCTTAGTTGCTGTCTGGGGTTTACATGATGCTGAGGGAGCTGTTATTGAATGCTGTAGGGGCTGTGACTGGTTTCTGGGGAGGGATGTGATTGGCTATAAAGTTAGCATTATAGGTCTAGTATTTGGGATCAGTATGGAAGGTGTCCAGGGTGATTTTATTTTTCTAATTTTCTATGGGCTACGTCAGAGTTTCCAGTGATGTAACACTATATCATGGGTGGATCTGCAGGTGGAAGGCTGAGCAAGAGGACTGCCCCTGTCATGCCCCTAATGCCACTCAGATCTATGTAGGCACAGATGCAACACAATACTGATATAACTTGAAGATGCACTAGCATAAGGCTTAGTTCTCATCCTAAACCCTTTTGGGGCATGTCTTAGGACAGGGTTTCTAGTTATAGTTCATGAGAGTGAGAGAAGGTAGTTTCATTGTGACATTAGATGTTTGTGGAAACTCTGCTATGCCAATTGCACTGGCTACCGAATGAGTACCAGATCCACTTCAGGGTGTTGGCACAGACCTTTAAAGCCCTGTACAGCCAGGGACTGACGTATCTAAGGGACCACATTTCCCCATATTTGCCTTGCACTCGACAGACCATCATTTGCTGGTTTTCTCTGGCCCAAAAGATGTCTACTTTCGCCCGGGCCAGGGTTTTTTCTTCCCTGGCCCCTAACTGGTGGAACATGCTCCTGCCTGAGATCAGGAAACTGTAGGGCGTAATACAGTTCTGTAGGGCCTGTAAAACAGAGCTGTTCCGCCAGGCATTTGGGTGAGGCGGTGAGCATCCACTTATTCTATATTCTGGCCTCCCTTGCTGAAGCTTGCTGAAGCTTTCCATCTGATGTGGCCCATCTGAGTAGATCTTGTAGTCTGGTTTATGGCTCAGCTCTTGTATTATCTCTTGTATTTTTTAAAATTGTTGTTTGAACTGCCATTGTGATCCGCCCTGAGCCTGCTTGCAGGGAAGGTGGAATATAAATTTGAATAAATAAATAAATTTTATATTGATGATTAGTACAATAGGGTCTTTCTTTTCTAGTAATGTGTTTGATTGCTTTATGTGTGTACTAAACTCATTTAGAAGATTAGTTTCCCCATAGGTGCAGTATTTCCTGTGTAATCCCAAAATGAAGTTTTGAGCAAAATTTTAACAGATGAAATTGTTTCTGTTGGAAAAGTAGCATGTATATAAGTCATACTATCTGTGATTCAGTCATAATGACTCAACAAATTCCAGATGCCAGGTCACTATGGTGCCCAGAAATGTCATTGTGGTGCCTAGTCTTTTCAACAATAATTTTATTGTAACATCTCTCTCAAAAGTTCACAGTGGAAGTACAAAAGGTTGACTCCAACTAGATTTTCCACTGGTAAAAAAGGGAGGAAGTGGTGCCATTTAACTGCCCCCCAAAAAACTGTTTGGGGGGTCATCGGCCCTTTTTGGACAGAAGCCTTATGGAACAGGGCTGTAATTAAAGGAGAACTTGGTGAGACTGAGCAAAAAAGCTGGCTGTAAGAGCATTAATAAATGTACATGAAGTTCTCGTCTTGCTTGTTTGTATGCAAACTTTACAACGTTCATTGGTGGTAAATTAATTCATTTCTTAAACAGTTTCTTTTTGTCCTGGCTCCAATATTCAATTAAATGGTGCTTATAAAGGCTATAATGGAATTATGAGAAACTGGGGAGGTTAGGTTAAGATTAATAATAAGGATATAGGGAGAGCATTGGGGAGGGCAGGAGAACAAAATAACTGACCTGTGATAAAATGTTGCTTCATCTGTGCTTCATGCATAGAATCAGGCTGAAATCATCATTTTGATTTTAAAGGATTAGAAAATATAAGAAAAGAAAGGAAGGTGGGATTTTAGGACTTCAGGGGCCCCCTGAAAGTATATTTAGGCTCTTTGAGCCTGTGAACCATCCTACGTTGCCTATTCCAAAGTTAGTAGTTTAATAAAATTCAAATTGACAAAATTGTCATGAGTACACTATAGAAGTTTTCCCACACTGCAATTCTCATTTATTTTTATTAACATTGCAGACCATAAAGATTTCTACTGATGTGTAATGTGAATTTCATTATTAATCTTTTATGTTGTGTTAATGAAGAGGAAATTCTATGCATACAAATGTGCTAGACTACTCTGATGCTTAGCAATCTCTTACTACAGTGTTTAGCTGAAATCTATGGAGAAAACTTATTATAGCTAACATTTTCAGATGCATCTGCACTGCTTCCAATTATTTTAGTGTCAGCTTTGCATACTGCATTCTGAAGACATACAGCGTATGGTTCATTGTGACATGCTAAACTCCATATTTTGGCAGTCAAGAGAAACATTTATTCAGTCAAATAACTTAAACACATTATTTACAATAGTATAGCAATGATGTTGGTGTTCCAATTACTGTGTAATGTGTGGTTTTTTCCTGGGTCTTCCATTCTTCTGCTTGAGTTATGGATTACTTCACCCATCTCTGCTAACAATACTTGGATGCCTCTTGTATACTTCGATTCTTCTTGATAATCCCAAGAAGTGTCGTTTACTAATTTTTATCCTGCATTTCCACTGGCAAAATCCAGTAGTGGATTTTGTTTAATGGGTTGTGTAAAGTTAATGTTTTGTCTCATCATTTGAGGAGGAAAATTCTAGAGTGGTTTGGTTACTTTAAACTGTTTCTACCCAAGTTTACTGAAACCAAAAATATGCCATACATGATAAAGAATGCTCAGTCTTGCTGTCAGAGTTTGATTAACAGGGTCAGTATAGCTGGTAGGACAGGTGAGGTTGTACTGCTTCTAAAAATGCTGTTGAAGGAATTTACTTTGAAGAGGGTTTGATTTTGAACAGAGAGCTAATTTGGCATGGCTGCATAAAGTGGCATGGAAGGAGGCATCAAAATGGGAATGGAAATTAAGGGGGGCAACAGCAGAAGAGGCTGTGTGAAGAGAAAGGAGCATTATATCAGTATAATTCAGTAATACAGAGGTCCATTCTGTATCTGGCATTTGCTTCACATTTTATCAGCACTCAATCTGATTTTCCCTTGCCTCAGAATATCTGTTTTCATTGCATTGCTTCAGATCCTAGTTTCTGCATTGGCTAGTGACAGCTTGCCATCTATTTTGTTTTCAGCACTAGCTCCAGCATTGGTATGCAGATTTTCCTGTGTCAGTACTTGCCTCAGCGGTCATTAGCCACCTGAGCCAAGTAATTCATGGCAGGGTTATAAATAACAGAGGGGAAAATAGGGGTGGAGGAACTGATGGAGATTGATGAAACCATGTCAAGTTGTCTGCTTATTGTTCCCTTCGAATTGGAAGCGGAGGAAGGAAAGGTTGGCACTCAAAACCACATTAAGATACCCTGGGACAACACCATACTGACTGCAAAGTCACCCCTGAACAGCCATAAATCTATGCAGAAGGTACCATAACACCCAATGAACAAAGAAAGTGAAAGTGGCATGCAGTGTAGAAGGAGATTAACTTCCTGATGTGGCAATGGAAAAACTGCAAGGAAACAGATGGGTGCAGAATCAGCCAGAGACTGAGTTGCATCCAGTACAGGATGGGCGTGATTTTCACCAGTTCCCCTATCCTGTTGCAGACTTCCAATTTCCTCATATTGTCCCTGGGGTCCCCTGTCATCCAGGAGCAGCACTGGAGGAAGCATTTTGAGTTCAGTGGGTGCAGAAGTGAGAAATTCACACTCTACTAATGGAAATCCCATTCATAAGCAGAAATGTCGGGTGGACCTGAACCACAAGATGGACAGTCAAGCAAGGGGAAAGCCCTGTCAGTAAGAAGTAGGATGATGCTAGAACCTGTGAAGCCAGAAAAATCAGAACCTGATAATTGCATATTTTATGATTTTGTGGATAAAAGGACTGTCTGGATCTTTTGTGCCACTGAAGTCATCTCCTGTCTGGTGCTGGCAACTGAGCTCCTGGAGCTGAAAAAAAGTTGTGGCAGGTTAGAAAGAAAGAAAGAGATTGCTGTTAGAAGTTTAAATTTATCTGTCAGGCATTATTTATTTTCCTGGAAATAAATGAAACTATATCTTCACCTTGTATACTATGCAGTTCAGAACCCTGTCACAGGTCATTAATATAAAGGGGTCATTTAGTGGAAAAAGGAGTTCAGGAGCTCATTAGCACTACTTATTAGGATAATTTATTTGCATATGCCACACCCCCTGTCATTTAAAGATGCCTCCCCCATCTTGCTTTGCTTCCCCAGCCGGCCTGCCAAGGTGGGCCAGCTGGGAAAGCAAAAAAAAGAGAGAGAGAGAGATGGGGAGGCATCTTTAAATACCCCTCCTTTGGTTCCCCAGCCAGCCTGATAAGGTGTGCTGGTTGGGGAAGTGAAGGGGAGGCTCTTAAAGATGCCTCCCCATCTCTCTCTCTCTCTTTTTTTTGCTTTCCCAGCTGGCCCACCTTGGCAGGCCGGCTGGGGAAGCAAAGCAAGATGGGGGAGGCATCTTTAAAAGCCTCCCCTTCCCTTCCCCAGGCGGCCTGCCAAGGCGGGCTGGCGGGGGAAGCAAAGAGAGAAGGGTTTTAAAGTTTAAACACCTTTTCTCTAGGGTCACACCACTGCAGTGGCACGATCTCTCATTGTATCCTATGGTCCCATAGAATACAACGGAAAGATCGTGCTGCCACTGCGGTGCGACTCCAGAGAGAAGGGGTTTAAACTTTAAACCCCTTCTCTCTGGAGTCGCACTGCAATGGCAGCATGATCACTCCATTGGTGCCATAGGATATCAGGGAAGGGGGGGGGCTCTCCAAGCCTTCCCTGGCTCACCTGCTTTAGCGGGCGGGCAGGGGAAGGCACAGGGAGGCATTTAAATGCCTCCCCATTCCTTCAAGGGCCTTCCCCAGCATGCCCACCTCGGCGGGCGGGCCAGCGAAGGCACGGGGAGGCATTTAAATGCCTTCCGGCTCCTTCAGTGGTTTTCCCCAGCTCACTGGCCTAGGCGGGCAGGCCAGGGAAGGCAGGGGGAGCCTGCTGGGAGGAACCTGGGCTTGTTACTGCCAGAACGGTATTCCTGCTCATTCTGGCTGGAAATGACCCCTGATATAGAATTTGGAATTATATGCACAGTTGTGTCATCTGTGCTTTCATAGCATTTTTCAGCCTCAGGAGATTATGCTGTTTACGCAACTATCAACAGAAACTCCGCTACAGAAACCATGTTTCTTGGGGGCATGAGAAATAAGATGGAAAAAAAAATGTGAGCTACAGTTATATAGAAATCAAGGTATCTGGGGACCCGAGGAACAATATGAGGGGGCTGGAGGTCTGCAACAGAGACAGGAACGGGCAAAAATCACCCCAGAAATCTTCTACTGGATGCAACTCTGTCTCTGTATTTTTTGAGCTTGGGTTATATGGAAATCAAGCCTATTGGAAATCTAAGGACTTACTGATGTTTGATCTCAATTTATCTTTGCCTGGCAAATTACTGTGGTGTATTAGTATCTAAAAGTTCTTCCATTCATGAGGAGACTTTCCTAAAGAAATTGATTTAGTGGTAAAAGAGAACACACATATTGTAGTAATTGGGGTGTCAGACTAGGATCTGGGAGACCCAGGTTTGAAACCTCACTCCGCCATGGAACCTTGCTGGGTGTTGGGCTAGTAAGTGTTTCTCAGCTTAACATATCTCACCAGGTTGTTGTAGTTAGGATAAAATGCAGAAGAGAGTGACATTGTAAGCCATTTTGGTTCCCATTGACAAGAAAAATGGGGCCTAAATGTTTATTTAAAACCTCCTTTCTTCATCATGGAGCTCAAGGCACTTTGCAATATAGATAAAATACATGTAATAGAATATGTAAGATACATAGAAACTAAAATTTAAAACCACAGTTTAGTACTGCTGCTAACAATCAAGTGTGCTCCTAAATAAAACCATCTTCAACTGCCTCCTAAAGATCGAAAGCGAGGCGGCCAGGCACACCTCCCTGGGGAGATTGCTCCATAATCATGGGGCTGCCACTGAAAAGGCCCTCTTTGGTCCCGTTCACACGCGGCTATTTGGTCCGGGAGCGGGACAGTTCGGGGCCGGATCAAACCGGCGCGATCACACCACCACATCTGGGAAGCGTCTTGCTTCCGTGGCCGAACTGTCCCTTTCCCGGGATAAGCCGCGCCAAACTAAACCACCTATCTAGGTGGTTTAAAGGGAAGCGGCGCGGCAACCGGGGCGTTTGATCGCCGCCGCTTCCCTGCGCCGGCTCAACCCCGGCCCGGATCCGAACTGTGCATGCCCGGACGTGCGCAGTTCGGCCGGCCCCCGGGTAGGGCGTGTTTTCTCCCCGGCGTTTGATCGCGCCGGGAAGAAAAGGCGGCGCGGCCGGGGGATCCGTGAGATCCCGCCGCGCCGTGTCAACATTGGCGCGGCTTTTAAAAGCCGCGCCTTCAAGCGCCTTTTCCCCTGCGTGTGGCAGGGGCCTGTGTCTATCTCCCAAATGAGCTTCTTGGATTGATGGAATAGTCAAGAGGGCCTCTTCCTATGATTTCAATTCCAGGGCAGGAACATATGGAGAAAACCAATCCCAAGTCCCAAGTCCCAACACGTATAGGATGTTAAAGATCAAAACTGACACCTTGAATTGGGCTCAGCTATGGATCAGTAGCCAGTGTAATTGCTGTAAATCAGGGCCACATACTTTTGTTAGCTGGATCTGACCAGCAGTCTAACTGCAGAGTTCTGCACTAGCTGCTGCTTTCAAATTCATTTCAAGGGTAGCCCCAAGTAGAGTGCATTGCAATAGTGCGGTAGTTTAGGTATAACTAAGGCATGGGTCATTGTGGCTAGATCTAACTGAACCAGGAACAGACATAGCTCATGCACCAGCCAAAACTGGGCAAAACCATTCCAAATCACTGCAGCCACCTAGTTTTCTGAGGTGATTGCTGTGTTGAGTAGCCTTTCCAAGCTGTGAACCTGGTTTTTCAAGGGGCGTACAGCCTCGTACGAGACAGGAGAGGTCTGAAGTCCCTGGTCTGTCTTTCTACTAACAAAAAGAACCTCTCTCTTGTTTGGATTACGCTTCAGCTTGTTCACACTCATCCAGCCCATTGTCAATAATGTATTGATAAACACACATACTTACCTTATTCAGGCAGTACTGTTATTATTCTACCAGCCCCATCAGTAGGCAATGAGGCGTACAGCAGATTTGGCGTGGGATCCTAAGGACTGTGAATGGAACAGGCCTTTCCTCTTTCTCTCTTCCTGTAGTAACCTACTGTGCTTGTTGGAGTTAAAAGGAAAGTATGGGGTGCAATGTGGGTGCCTGCAGTGTGTGTGAGGGGGGGATATGTGAGCATGCACACACATTTGTGGAAAGAAATTGGCAAAAATCACCCCTCTCATGTAAAAAGTGCCTTTTGCATCCAGCCTTTTCTGTGTACATAAAAAAATATCAAGAAACCATTCTTGTTTCTCTGAGTAAGAAAATGATACCTCTATCAGGCTGACACACTTAAAAGGATATTGTGCTACAGCTGCAGAGAGAAGCATTGAGGAAATGATTGTGCCACATATCTTGTGTAGAAGTGGTATATTCTCTCTGACTGATACTTTGTATTTATGTTTTTCACAGACTTACTAGGGTAGTTTAAAACTATCTTATCGTGTATAAAAAGAATAAAGTGAATAGTGTGTAAATTGTATTTCAGAAAACAGAAATGAAATGTAGTGCTCTTATTTTAGTTACTTGTTGGTTCAGTCACTGGCTTGCATTGGAAGTAGTGCTTCCAGCTCACCCACCACATCCGCCCCTCAGATTGACTTTCTGATCTACTGAACAAAATGACCAAGTGTGAAAGAAGTGGGCTTTATGTCTTGGATGTGTGATCAGCTGCAAGGTAAAGTGGCTGGCAGATAGTCAAGAATCTTACACAGTTTAAGGGCATCTTGGGGAAGGTGCTAAGTAACCTGATGCCAAGGCTAGCTGAGGGAAAAATAGTCTTGTGGCTCTTTTTGTCATGTGGAACAGAGGTCGAATATGCATTTGCATTTTTAAATCAGTTTCGTGCTGCTGTGACTCCGTCTTTCTCTATGCTTGTTTGAATGTTGTTTGGAGAAGATTCTTTTAAAGCAGTGCAGAGGTGCAATGACAGTGCAGCGCCTCGAAAGGACAATAAACATATGTGGATGTGCAAAAGTATGCTAGCACTGTTGAGGTGTGAAAACGACACCAAATGTAGACAGCTTTTTTAAAGACGGTGTCAGAAGGCTGGGGCACAGGTGGGAAAGACAAATGCAGATTCGACCAGAGTGACTTCAAGCTTACTGCAATACGCTGTTAACATCATAATGTAAGTGTGAATAAATTAAGCATTTGTAACTGTAACCATTTAACTATTATATGTTAGATCTCCTGGATTGGAAACAAATTGAAACAAACGATGAAAAAGAGATGGCAAGTCAGTTTAGGCTTTCAGTAGCTAAAATGCCTTTCTATTCCAAGACTGTTGAACTACAAGCTTATCGAAAAAGAGAGAAGTACAATTTTGATGATGTGTATAACTTGCATTTTTTAAAGAAACCTCTTCCAGAAATTAAGCCCATGCATGATCCAGGTTGCATTGAGAGGAGGGCCTTTGTAAGAGCATATGGATCTATAAGACTTCGCCCATTGTGTGCTATTGATAAAGCATACTGGGAGAATCAGAAATTGGACATTTTGCTTAGAAAAGAGCGAGAAGTTATGCAGATGCAGATTTCTCAAAATGCAGCCAAAGAATACACTTGTCAGTTAACTGACAAAAGAACGGATTATCTTCAGAGGAAATATGAACAGGAAAAGTTTGTAGTTCATGATTTTTTGAAAGAGCGCCAGGAGGACAGAGCAACATTAATTAGAAAAATCAGACGAAAGTATGTTAAATTTTTAGAAAGCAAAGAGGCAAAGACAGTAGAACGTACATTTATTCATGGCTTTAGTGCTCAGCATACATCTTTGACAAAAGGCTTATTGAGACTTGATGGCTGGAGGAGTCGCCAGGAATCCATAGATAAAAAAAGGATTATTGTTCAAGGTGTTGTAGAAGAACATAAACAGTGGAAAGACATATTTAAACATTTGCAAGAACAGAGGTACGTAGCTTTTCTTGATTATTCACTGCTGGAGATACAAACACAAGACATGAATGTGTAGATTTTTCAGAAGCGTGTTGCTTAGGGTTTTTTTGGTAAGATAGTTTGTTGAAAGCATTTAAATTCTGATAAATTACATGATCAGTGGGTACAAATATTTAGAAATATGACTAAACAACAGGGATTAGGTCAGTTGACAGATAATGAAGAAATTGATTGAATTGTTTTTGAGGGGGGCTTTCAAGAGAGAAAGAGTTTAGTAGTGAGGCTTTACGAGCGAGAGAGAAAGAGAGAGCAGGAGAGCAATCAGGAGACCTGGGGCAAGGACATGGGGGAACTAGGCTGGGGGGGAGAGAAAATTTGGGGTGAGGGGAAAGAGGGGGGAAATTAGAGAGAGAGATTGTTTGTGTGTTCAAGAGGTGGAGGGTAAAAGATTAATATGTTGCATGGGTGAAACTGAACCCAAAATGGTGGGCTAAAAAGTAGTCCTTTATACTAAAAATGTGTACCAGCAGTAGGGGATCTCCCATCCTCATGGGCGGGTGTGTGTGTGGCAATCCCAAGGAATCATAGAGTCATAAAGTTGGAAGGGACCTCCAGGGGCATCTAGTCCAACCTCTAAGTAGACAAGTCCAGTCATTTTTCTCATCGGTTTACAATATTTACAACAGCTTGCCTTACCAAAAATTCTCTTGTGTGTGCCAGAATATTTTTGGGACTCAAAGAGAAGATGCCTAATATTACATTAGACATTGAAGAAGCCTTGCACTGCTTGAAAGATGAGCACTATATGAGAGGCCCTATTTCCTCCTCTGAGTTGTCTATCACATGTAGAGGACTGAAGATGACCAAAAATACTTATTGATCTCTTAACTAAGTGAATATATGTTATATTACAACATTATAAAAATATCAATTCATTCATCTATCCAGCAATTATTGAGTGACATTTAGGAAAGCAACCTAAAACACATTCTCTGCTTTCTTTGTAATTTGTGTAAAGGTCAGGGAAGAGGACCAGTGTGCTTCTGCACACTGAGCTAAGCTAAACATTATGGGTTTTTTTCACTTCCTTACACTTGTTTTTCATGTGTTCCCTGCAGGCTGCAGCCATACAACATCTACAGGGAACTGCTTCTTTTTAAAAAGGAGCCCAAATTGGCTCAGAATGGTGTTACAGGGGAGGAAGGGCTTTTGTGGGGGGAACTATTTTACAATTTTGCTGCTCTACATGGAGCATCTATGAGTGAAATAACTCCCCATACATGGGGGGGGGGAGCAGGCAGGGCTCTAATTGTTTGTTTTTTGGTTTTTTTGCTGTGTGGCTTCAAGGAACATGTGAGGACAAGTGTAATAAGTGGGGGGAAACCTCATAACATATAGTTTGTCTCACTGTCAGCAGAAGCCAAGTGGCTTGGTGATTTAGAGGCTAGTTCAGTGGCATGACTCTCAGTATTGTATCATTTCTGATTTGGACTACTGCCCTTCTACTTATCAAATGATACCTTCAGAGTTCAAGCAAGAGAATTTCACAGAACTTCAGGACACACGTTGAATGTAGACGTAACTTGGTTGTTCCATGATACTGGAGTGAACAGCATCTGGGAAAGGGGATAGGATTTGTCTTCACTTCACATGATTTTTTAGTTACAACTCCTATACTTTCTCCCATATAAATCTATGAAAGTCATTCAAGTCAAAAAAGTCTAATATGGAGCCTGATCGCCCATGTATGCCCTAGATCAGAGGTGTCAAACTCATTTGTTATAAGGGCTGGATCTGACATAAATGTTAGTTTGTTGGGCTGGGCCATGTGTGCCATAAAAAGTAATGAAGAAAACAAGAATGGCTGTATTAGTAGGCAGAAAAAAATGTAGAAAAACATGTGCAAGGTGAAAAAAATATTTATTTAGCTCTAGTGGATCCCTACACATTTCGCAATTCACTTTGTCGGGGATCTAATATAAAATAAGGTAAAATTACAAGTCAAATAATTAAAAATATATCCTTCAGAAGTCAAACCTAACATTAATTATGATAGTTTTCATAATTACAAAATCAAGCATGTCATATACCAGCAAAAAAACTGAGAATCTCAAAAACTGGATATGGCAAGTGTCCTTGCAATATAATATAGGAGTGCACTGTATAACATTTTTTTTACAATTATTTAAAATTATAACAATTCAGATTATCATTAAAATGTATGGTTGTTTCAGACTTTGTAAGGGTCAGTTCCTTGCCTTGACAGTATTTACAGTAAAAAGTTTCTTGTGTAATACTGTGCACTTCCCACAGGAAAATACCACTATAGAAGGATCATAGCTCTCAGATAAGACACAGTGGGCCTTGAACATAAAAGTCAGGGTTTGGTGAATAATGTATTTCACCAGAAAACCCCCATGTACATTAGGAAATTCTTGAATCTGCTAATTGCATTTTTCTGTAGATCACTGTTTTTCTTGGTCATGAAAGTCATCCACACTTAAAGTGGCTTCACATTTTACACAGAATGAGCAAAGAGGAAGCTTGAATGATTTGTGTTATTTAGTTGTCTACTTCTTTTATAACATGGGATTTGGATCTCTCAGATCTTCCCTGGCAAGCCCTGTGAGTTACTTGAACCAGAAAGAAGATATATAAGATGTTAATACTCTCTGTCCCAGCGTCTTTGCAATTCATTAAGCACTAGGCCTGCCAAGTCCCCCCGGGGGGTGGGGAAACCCCCGCCCGAGAGGCCCGTTACCCGCCACCAGCGGATCGGGCCCCAGGGGGAGCCCCACCCTCAAAACATGGGACGTGCCCGGCGTCAGCATGTCACCCAGAAGTGACACAGTCGCGTCGGGTGTGCCGGGGGTGGGGCCGCGATTATCTGAGGCAAAACTCTATGGTTTTCCCTCAAATGATTGTGGCCCCGCCCCCAGCGTGCCTGACGTGGCTGCATCACTTCCAGTGACATAATCGTGGTGCGCGCGCACGGACTCCCGGAGCAGCACTGGAGTCTCCCGCTCTACATACAGTAAGGACTTGGCAACCCTATTAAGCACACACAGTTCCACTCTGAAAAGAATAGAATAGTGATGCTCCATGTTTTTACATTTTTTGTTAGTTTCATGTTAGGGTGCAAACATCCAATAGTTCACCCCCCTCCCCCTGTAAACTCAACCTTCTGCCTCCAATATGGTAACATTTCTGCTTCTGTATCTTGCCAGCAATAAAATCTTAGCATGCCAAATGCCCATTTACACCTGAGTAATCATTAGTGATATCTGAGCAACTCTGCTGTTTTCAGCAGGTTTTCGTTTGCCTAACTGAAATTAGTAAGTGATCTTTTGATAAAAGGTGAGCTAACATACTTCTTTGTCCACTTCCCCTTCATTTCCCCCCATTCTCTAGAGTTATGAAAAGCAGACAGTTGCTCGCTGTATTTTGTACAAAAAGAGTAAAGTTAATATGTGATCTTGCCTGCATTTTTTGTTACTGTTGGGAAAGGAAGTTAATAGAACACTGTTGTAGTATGTCAAATTAAAAATACAGCATAAACCATGAAGGTGAATTTAATTAACTAAATGCTATCTTTTTATCTTTGCATGATTGAGTACAATTTAACATTGAGTTAAATGGATAAATGAAATATTAACTTTAGTCTTGATCGAAAAATATCTTCTTATTCAGGATATTTCAGCTGTGTTTATTTTTGTGAAACAAAAAGGAATGTGTATGTTTATAGAATTTTCTGATTTACATTTTTACAGCATTGGGTATGGCCCAGTAAGGGGCGCTCAGTCCACAACAAGAGTTATATTTAGAGTTTCTATACCATCAACTACTCCCTCCATCTCCTAGCTCTTAAACTGCTTTCTAAACTCCATGGACATTACAAAACAGTTTAGCACATGAAATGGAAATTTGCTGGAAAAGCATGTAATTGTGCACTGAAATCCCGCTACCTGCCTTAGACAGATGTGTGTCCCTCCCCTGAGCAGCAGGGGGAGGGAGCTGGAGGATTTGGTGCAGTCATGCCTCATGTTGGCTATTGCACAAGGGTACTGTGCCACCATCCAAGGACTCACCCCCTATTGTGGTATGAAGTACTGGGATAGGCTGGGGCAGGGTGGAAATATGTCAAAATAAATATGATAAATCTGATCATGCAAGTTGTAGGGCATTGGAAAGTTTTCCAATGTATGTTGTTGTACAAAACTGGCATTACTGTGTGTTACCAAAAACAGCATACTATATAATTAATGCAAAAAATTATTTCGGAGGGACAGGAATATTGTATTTGAATAATAGCTAGAAAAGAATGTATGGAAGTGATGAAAGATTGTGACTTCTTCCTTTTTCTCCAGGCAAAGCATGTTACAATTTCAAGGTAATGCTGAAAAAATGTTTAGAAAATATGTGGTCGATGAAAAGGCTAAGGAGAGATCCAAGCAAGCCAAGGCAAAAGTGGCAACTGTAAAAAAACCCAGAGAGAAAATAATGTACAGCTTGCCAATAATTGGCAGTTCTGTCAGTGCACTGCCTATAGAAGAGATTGATGTTTAAGCTGGTAATGTACAATTTGGGAAGTGTATATAAACCCAACTGTGATATATTATTTGAATGCTAATTATAAAACTTTATTGTCTTTTAATTTTATAATCTGATTCTGTTAGCATTGATTTTTTAATATACCTCCGGAGATGGGGGAGAATGGATACATTAGGATAATTTGAAACATTTCAGTATTTATATGGGTATAAAGATGAAAACAAAATTAGCCAGTGTTCTGATTATTAGCAAATGTTGACTTTTAAGCAGCAAAAATTTCTAAGAATAGATTCAATTACCTCTCTAGTTAACTTTAAAATTAAATTATTCATTGCCACATAAAATAATGGCAGAAAAATTCACTGGTACTAATGTCGCCAAGTAGCACAAGTGCAATTAAAAATGTTGACTACACGTCTTCCAGGCAGGACTACTGGAGCTTTGCATCAGTGATTCCTCAGTCACTGTATATACAACAATACCATAAGCCATTAGCTCTAGATAGAATGTGTTTTCAGTTGCACTCTGGCTATGCCTAATGCAATCATTTGGTCCCAGCTGCTAACTTTCATTAACATGCTGTGTACTTTGATTAGTTTCATTAGCTGCTTTCCTGTGTGTAATTAATTATGCTTCTAGTTGATTCTGCTTTAATTCTTTGTATATATATTTCTCCATGTGTGTTGAGTGCAGGAAGACAAGACTCAAATAGTTGCAAAGAAACGTTTCAGGCCTTCTCTTCCCCCTCCAAGCTTACTAAACGAAAATCCTTATCTGAACAATTTCATGATGTCTTTTATCATTTTGTATATGTGGCTTCTATTATTTATTTACAAAATTTATACCCGGCCTATCTGCCCTCATCTGGGCCACCCATGATGGCTAACAAATTAAAAACATGCATAATAAAAAGCATGTCTTAAAGCCATTAAAACAAAAACACATCATTAAAACAAAACCAAGCAAAAGTACATATACAAAACAACTATTAAAACATAGGGCAGGAAGGAAGGATCACTGAAGGAAAGCCAGAAAAACCTAAAAGTCTTTACTGCTGGTGGAAGATGGCAAAAGAAGGGAAAGATGAGTTTTTTGGGGCGGGAGTTCCAGAGTTTTGATGCGGTGACCAAGAAGACCCTCTCCTGGCTTGCCACCCACCTAATTTCAGAAGGTGAGAGCACCCAAAGCAGGGCCGGAAGATGTCTGTAGTGGTCAGGTAGGTTCACAGGGGAGTAGGTGGTTCTTCATTTCCCAAACACTTTCCAAGAGCAGCCCCATGTAGAGCGCACTGCAATAATCTAAACTATTTATTTTATTTTATTTTATTTTACATTCAATTTATATACCGCTCTAACCCCGAAGGGTCTTTGAGTGGTTTACACACAATTTCAAATTCCTAACTAGGGCCACATTCTTATAGGGGGGTGACAGCCTACCGGCACCCAGGCAGCAGGGCTAGTTGTTCTTCGGCTCCTTCCGCATGGGCTTCGGGTGTTGGTATTCTGCCTCCCGCCGCTTTTGGGGGCAGGTCTTCCAGTCCAGCGGCTTTCAGCAGGCTCCATCGTGGTGCACGGCCCCGCGCCAGCCACAGCTCCGGCTCACGTCCTTACTGGCTCCATTGCGCCGCGCCACCACGTCACCATGCCACCACAACTCCGCCCTCGCCAGACTCCGTTGCTCACTTGGGCCACCAGGCTGCTTGCTCACCGCATCATTCCACTGCTCCGCCGCCGCCGATGCTCCTGCTGCACACCTCCCAAGGAGGAAGGTGCCCCCTGCCACCTAGGGGCAGGTACCCAATTTATCTACTTGCTATTTTTAATGCTTTCGAACTGCTGGGTGGGCGGGAGCTGGGACTAGGGCCGGGAGCTCACCCCGGCCACGGTGGGTCTCGAACAGCCATAGTGGCTGTTCATTGATGTTACATTAGCAGGCGTTTTACAGCCTGCGCCATAAAAACGTCATGCACCACAGTGGCCAGTTCTTTTCTGCACAGCAAGGCCACAGCTAGCTAACCAGTTGAAGCTGATAAAAGGCATTCCTGGTCACAGCTGCCTCCAGGCACTAGGTCAGGGTTTCTACAGTCTCGCTAGGATCAGTTGGAAGCACAAGACAGAGCTGAGTGTTATCCACATTTATTGGTGACAACCCAGTTCAGATCTCCAGCTGACCTCAGCCAGCAGTTTCATGTAGAAGAGCACAAGATGGAGCCTTGAGAACCCCACAGACCAAAGGCTAAAAGGCTGAGCAGCTGTCCGCCAGCACCTTCTCAAACCTACCCTCCAGGTAGGACTGGAGCTGCTGCAAAATGGTTCCTCTCAATCCCAGCCTGGAAAGGATACCACAGAAGGATACCATGACTGATGGTATCAAAAGCCACTGAGAGGTCCAGGAGAACCAAAAGAGTTTCAATCCGTCTCTCCATCTCCCAGCTCAGATCATCCACCAGAGCAACCAAGGCTGTTTCAGTCCCATAACAAGGCCTGAAACCAGATTGACAATGATCCAAACTATCCACTTGATCCAGGAAAACTTGAAGTTGCCCAGCTGCCACCTGTTCAATCACCTTGCTCAGGAATGGAAAATTTGAGATTGGTTGACAGTCATTCAGATCATCTGGGTCCATGGTATGTTTAGTAAGTAGTGGGTACACCACATCCTGTCTCAAAGCTGGGGTGACCACCGCTTGTCTCAAGAAGGCATTAACTGTCTTTTGGATCCAGTTAGCCAGCTCCCTCCCTCCAGAACTAATTAGCCAGGAAAGGCAAGGGTCATACAAACCAGTGGTAGGTCTTGAACCTCCAAGGGCCCTGTCCACATCCTCAGACTGAATAAATGGAAAAGTATCCCAAAATGCTATACCAGTTGGCACCCTGGCACCATCTAACTCTGTCTCTGCTAATGTAGACTCCTAGTCTGTAGAGATACAAGAGATTTTATCTGCAAAGTGTTGTGCAAAACAGTCACAGCAGGCCAGTGAGCACCTCACCTCCTTCTACAGACAAGTTCCCAACAGGTCTCTGTTCTCTCCTCCCCCCCAACAACTCCTTTGGCCTACATTGTGCAGAAACAATGGTGGCAGGAAATATTGGTTATTTGGCCCCATCACTGCAACACAGTATACTTTAGCTGATGTTCCTATCAGATTCATCCCGAGTCTTCTTCTGCTATTGCTCTTCACATCTCCCTGTTCATTTTATCACCTGAAGCCCTCCAGTAAACTAAGGTGCTATCTGGGTTCTAACAACTAAGAGAGGGTCCCTGTGAGCTCTTATGTCAACCTCCTGGGTCATTGCCTCATTCTAGAGGTTAACTAGAGCATAAACAGGGGCACTACTCATATCAACAGGAAAATCCGCTAGAGCTGTCAGAAAGCCATTTGGATCCATCTGGCCCTGATATATTGGCGTTTTAGCATCCCTGTAAGTCTAAACCCAAGCAAGTAGTGATCTGTCCACTACAAGGAAATATCACTTACTCTCAGATCACATTCCTCCTGCCCAGAACAAAATATCAGATCAAGAGTGTCATCTGTACACTTCGTAGGACCAGTTTTTACTTGAGACAGGCCCATGGCTGTCATGACTTAAAAGATTATAAATTTGTAATTGAGGTATAATCCTGGAGGTGGGATGAGATCTTGCCTTACAATTGTTATCATGTATCTGAAGCTAGAGAGTTAGGCCTCTTATGATACATTTTTTGGCATATAGTGCACTGTGATGTGTGGTTAAGCAAATTCTGCAGTATTTAAAGTACTACAAATACTGTTTACAAAAGTAATTTTATGACCATTTTTTCCAGGGTGCTGCTGTGGGTGTACAGTTTAAAGGGGAAAATGCATACATGAGAAGATTACCTATTTAATTCTTTTCCATTCATGCCAACTTTCTACCAAAAATTACCAATCCTAAAGTGCTTCTGGGAAAGGAAAGTGGCATGTTATGGCCCAGTCTCATCAGACTTAGAATGAATTCGGAGTAGAATTAATATAGTTTTATTGAATGTATCTCAAGCACACAAATTCACAAACACGCTTCAATTATACAGTCCTAAGAAACTTAGATAGGAAAGGGTAAAGCGACTGTCACATTAGCAGGAATAATCGTCGGTGGGTTATATTTACCTGCCCTCGACGGATGAGCGATCCTTAGGAAAAATAGGGGAAATTATAAGGGATGCGGGTTCATGTGCCTGAACCAGCAAGCCACGTGGAGACTTGTTGGTAGCGCTAAAACCGAGAATGTGAGGAGAGATATAGAAAGTAGAGCGCAGGAGAGAGAGAGTCAGAGGGGCAATGGCTGCCTCCTTTTAAGGTGGTACCTGGAGGGGGAGGGGGATGCTGGCCACATCCCCTTGGCACACCTCTAGTTAGTCTGTCCCAAAACACACCTAATTGGACACAGGGGACAAGGAGTGGTCAATATTGAGAGCTAGTAACTTAGATTGAAGAATGGCACCTGGATGAAGAGGTATGAGTCACCGGGCTAGGGCTATTGTTTCTTGGTGGGCTTAGCCGAGCCTGTTGATGGGCGAGAGATTAGTTTCCAAGCAACCATGTGTAGAACCTCTTAGTTACGTGCAATCTTGCAGGTAGATGGGGGGGGGGGGTTTGCCTGCGTGTGACAGAGGGAGCTCCTCATAGCGTTTGGAGCTCTTTGTCCTTCTGCCATGGCATGGTGTTTGACTCCTCCATGCAGCTAGGGAACTGGTCCATCTTACAGCAGGTAAGAGGGCATGTAACCTTGAAGAACCAACTGGAACAACAACATGAAGACTTTCTTCTCTTATGTGTGTATTCTCAACTGGCATCACATTGGGTCACCACGCAGTACAGTCCCTTTAGGCAAAGGTTTACACAGTCCATGGCACAGTCCATTACACCGACTCAGGGCAACAGAGGTCCCACTTCCCACTTGCGATACAGAGGCAGGTAATGGCAAACCATCTCTGGATGTCTTTTGCTTTGAAAACCCTATAGGGTGACCATAAAATGGCTGCTACTTGATGGCAAAAAAAAAAAAAAAACCTCTGTTTTTAATATACCTCCTGAGAAAAATGTACAGATATCTATATTTCTTTCCTAGTGTGTGTAAAAGTAGCTTTACATAGTAATTGTCATTAGAAAAATGGCTCAAAGGCAGAATTTAGTAGTGCATCTTTTCTGCTGCAGTCTGTCTCTAAATCAGAGCCCCTACAGCTGCAGTCTTTTAAAAATAATGGAATAACACATAACATGTAGCCCTGCTCTAAATATGCATACCGCAGGCAACAATGTTCAACTAATGAAACATTTTCTGCCTGTGAAGTGAGACTTTCTCTCTTCCACCATCCCACTGCAGCCCAAAATACCCCTCGAAATGCTGTTCTTGGGGGTCTCCTGGAAAAGTATGGGAAAAGGTCTGTAATGGTGTATTGCCCCTTGCTGCTGTCCTATAAGGGAAGCATTCATATTAAAACAGACACATGGAAACAAAGAATCACTTTGCCTGTGCCAAAGCCACACAGCCACTGAACCACAGGGCTAGAATTAAGATTGCTGGGGAAAAGTTCAACAACCTCAGATATGCACACTCTAATGGCAGAAAGTGAAGAGGACCTAAAGAGCCTCTTGCTCAGAGTAAAAGAGGAGAGCGCAAAAGTGGGCTTGAAGCTCAACATCAAAAAAACTAAGATCATGGCATCCGGCCCCATCACTCCTTGGCAAATAGAAAGGGAAGTAGTGACAGACTTCACGTTCCTGGGATCCCAGATCACTTCAGACTGTGACAGCAGCCATGAAATTAAAAGACGCCTGCTCCTTGGGAGGAAAGCGATGGCGAACCTAAACAGCATGATAAAAAGTAGAGACATCACCCTGCCAACAAAAGTCCGCATGGTCAAAGCAATGGTATTCCCAGTAGTCATGTATGGCTGCGAGAGTTGGACTATAAGGAAGGCCGAGCGCCGAAGAATAGATTATTTTGAACTATGGTGCTGGAGAAGACTCTTGAGAGTCCCTTGGACTGCAAGGAGATCAAATCAGTCAATCCTAAAAGAAATCAACCCTGACTGTTCCCTGGAAGGCCAGATAATGAAACTGAAGCTCAAATACTTTGGCCACCAAATGAGAAGGGTTCACTCACTGGAGAAGACCCTGATGCTGGGAAAGATTGAAGGTCAAAGAAGACAGGGACAGCAAAGGATGAGATGGTTAGACAGTGTCATAGATGCAACAAACATGAAATTGAGCAAACTTCAGAGGACGGCGGAAGACCGGAAGGCCTGGCGGGAGCTGGTCCATGGGGTCGCGAAGAGTCGGACTCAACTGTGTGACTGAACAACAAAAATTCTTTTCAATAACTCATCTCTATTCATTTGGGATGTCAAGTGAAAACTTGGTATCCCAGCGAGAGATCACTCATGTTTAGCTTTTAAGACTTTTATTTAAAATAATTCTAATAACTCCTAAAATGAGTAAATATAAAAGAATCACAATGATGCAGCCCACCCCCACCCCGCTTAGGCAAATGTAATCAGAAACAGAAAGTCATACATACATGCTTTTTGACTGTCAGGAAAGTGAGCTGGTCTGGGGAAATGACAGGTCATTAGAAATCATACAGTGTAGTTAGGTCCTTATATTGTAGACATTTTTGTTCATATCATCTCTTGGTCTCTTTGCTTTCAGTTCTATCCTTAAATGACCTCTTGAGTCTGTTTTCCTCATTTTTGCTCCAAGACTCTAAGAAGAAAGATTACTCATAATTTTCGTACTATACACAGGGCTGCTACACAGCTCATGTGTAGAATGCTATGGCCCATCTGTTCTCAAGGATAGGAAGAGGGAAACATAGTTGGTCAGTGGTGAGGCAGGTGCGCTGACTTGCTGTTGTTTTCTTGGCTCAAACCAAAGATGCTGGATTTTGACCTTTAAATCTCTCTGACTGCCTCTGCCTACAACTTTCCATTTATTATCTCTCTATCTGATGTTGGGTGGCTGGTCGGGCTCCGACCCAGAAGATCTGAACCGGGCACTACAGGCCGTGGCTAGGTGGCTCAGACTGAGCCGGCTGAAACTAAACCCAGTGAACATGGAGGTCCTGTGCCTGAGTTGGAGTGGACCGGGGTTGGGGCTCCCTCTCCCAACCTTCGATGGGGCGCCGTTGGTGCCAGTGTCGGAGATTAGGAGTTTCGGAGTGCTCCTAGATCCTTCCTTAACTATGGAGTCTCTGGTGGCAACCACTGCCAGATCGGCATTTTATCATCTTAGGCTGATTCGGCAGTTGGTTCCCTTCCTCGGCCGCGCTGACCTGGCTACAGTGATCCATGCGACGATCACCTCGAGGTTAGACTACTGTAACGCTCTCTACATGGGGCTGGCTTTGGGGCAGATTCGGAAGCTGCAGCTAGTGCAGAATGCAACAGCCAGGCTGATTATGGGTCTCCCCAAGTGGGAGCACATCCAGCCTGGGCTGAAAGCGCTGCACTGGCTGCCAATAGCATACCGAATCCGTTTCATAGTGCTTGTACTTACCTTTAAAGCCCTATATGGCCAGGGTCCGACTTACCTGAGGGACCGCCTTTCCCCACATATACTCCCAAGAGCACTTCGGCCCGGGCACAACATTGCCTGGTGGTTCCAGGCCCCCGGGAAGCAAGGCTCGCCGTGACTAGGGCCAGGTCTTTTTCTATGGCGGCCCCTACCTAGTGGAACGAGCTCCTGGAGGAGATCAGGGCCCTGCGGGACCGTATGCAGTTCTGCAGGGCCTGAAAGACGGAGCTCTTCCACCAGGCTTTCACATAGGGGCCGCCACTACCACCTCCACCAATAAGGTAGATAACATCGGGGTTAAGGATGGTCCGGGAAGATCTGCCACAATTTCTGCGTGACTGATACCACCAGATTTACCTGGTTAAAATCAGCTATAGGACAACATCATGGAGAACATCCGGAGAACTGTCTGTTTACCTTCTTGGCATATATCCGGGGACCATCTTGCTTTCAATTGCATACTATTTTTGTTGTGATTAATTGTTATTAATGTTTTTATTGCTTTTACCTTGTTTTATATGGGCTTTGCCCCTTGTAAGCCGCCCTGAGCCCGCTTTGCAGGGAGGGCGGGGTAAAAATCCCAATCTCTCCCTTATTATAATTGAATAGCAACGTTCTATATTGAATGTTCTAAATTTGGCCCCTTTAGTGTTTGGCCGGAAGAACTGTCAGTCAGAAGACGCTGGCTGGGTTGACTGGCTGCTTTGTGCAGTCCCGCCCAGCATTTCAAGGTCTTTTGCATATGGAAGCTGATTGGACTTCACTCCATTCCACACCTCAAACTCCCCCCCCGCAAGGCAGTTGGAATTTTCAGTTGCATAGACAGATACAATGCCATACTCCCCACCCTATTGTATTCTGAGGTAAAATATGTCCTCACTCAGAACACATCACTTCCCCTTCAAAAGAAACAAACCCAATAACACAATCATGCCACACCACAAAGACAACAGATCACACCACAAACAGAATACCACAAGGCAAGAAATGATAGGGAAAGGTGCCAGCAGTCACCCCATTACTGCCACAGAGAGCGCTTCAGCTAGAAGATGAAATCTCAACTTTACGACAAGTGTTAGTAGCCAAAGAGAAGCATCTTGTGGAAATAAAACAAAAACTTGGTATCAACTTGATGAATGAACTGAAACAGAACTTTAGCAAAAGCTGGCATGATGTGCAAACCACCACTGCGTGAGTACAAACTACCCACACAATCGTTCTTTACTTTTGTGTAGCACTAAGTGTTTCTTTCACAAATCTTTAGAAATTTAGTGGGGTTCAGTGGTTTGACTGCTAAACACATATAACAAAAAACATAAAGTGAGTTTTAATTGATTTATATTCACATGTGAATTATCTCAGAATGAGTGAGTTATATTAAAATCAAAAGATAAGGAACTACTAACAGCCATCAGTGAGCTTCATGGTTCAACAGCTCTCGGAATCAATTCTCCCATTACTACTGGCTACTAGTATGGTATGGCCGAGATTGGGGGGGCAAGGCGGGCGACAGAAGGCCGATGCCTCCGTCGCCCGGCCCTCTACAGAATCCACCCCCCAAACCTCCAGGTATTTCCCTCCTTAGAGCTGGCAACCCTACATTCCCCTCAGTGCCTGTTGGTAGGCAACTAAGCTTGGTCCTGTCACCTACTTTGGCCTTTGGGAGAAAACACATTGGGGCCAATCCTGATAGGGTTGCCAACTCCAGATGGGAAATTCCTGGAGATTTGAGGGATGGAGCCTGAAGAGGGTGAGGTTTGAGGAGGGGTGGGACCTCAGACAGGTACACTGCCATAGACTCCACCCTCCAAACCAGTCAGTCTCACATAGGGAACCATTGTTGCCAATCTCCAGGTGAGGGCTGGAGAGCACTCAGTATTACAACTGCTCTGCAGAAGGGAGGGCAGAAGTCAGCTGAAGTCAAAGGGGCAGATAATGGTAGGTTGGTGGCTAGCTGGGAAGGAGATGGGGTTGCCAACTACATGCTGACAAATTCCTGGGGATTTGAGGGGTGGAGCCTGGAGAGGGTGGGGTTTGCAGAGGGGTGGGACCTCAGACAGGTAGAATGCCATAGACTCCACCCTCCAAACCAGCCATTTTGTCCTGGGTAACAATTGCTGCCAATCTCCAGGTGAGGGCTACAGATTACTCACAATTACAACTGCTCTTCAGGTAGCAGAGATCAGTTCCTCTGGAGAAAACAGTGGACTCTGTCATTATACCCTGCTGAGGTCACCACCGCAAATTGACACTGTTTGCCCAAAGCCAGAGCACTCCCCCAGAGCCTCTTTCTAGATCCCGTTGTATTGTTTTCACAATGGGCTTTACTGCTAGTAAATAAATAAATAATTAAATAAATAAATATTAAGGTCTGTGAGAAGCACCCCACTCTTCATTTAAGAGATAGAAAAGACAAGTGGAGAACTACATTCCATTTTTTATGTGTCTGCCCTACCCTTTTATAATAGACTAGCAGTAAAGCCCGTTGTGGAAATAAATACAATGAGACTAGAAAGAGGCTCTGGGGGAGTGCTCTGGCTTTGGGCAAACAGTGTCAATTTGCTGTGGTGACCTCAGCAGGGTATAATGGCAGAGTCCACTGTTTTCTCCAGAGGAACTGATCTCTGCTACCTGAAGAGCAGTTGTAATTGTGAGTGATCTGTAGCCCTCACCTGGAGATTGGCAGCAATTGTTACCCAGGACAAAATGGCTGGTTTGGAGGGTGGAGTCTATGGCATTCTACCTGTCTGAGGTCCCACCCCTCTGCAAACCCCACCCTCTCCAGGCTCCACCCCTCAAATCCCCAGGAATTTGTCAGGATGTAGTTGGCAACCCCATCTCCTTCCCAGCTAGCCATCAACCTACCATTATCTGCCCCTTTGACTTCAGCTGACTTCTGCCCTCCCTTCTGCAGAGCAGTTGTAATACTGAGTGCTCTCCAGCCCTCACCTGGAGATTGGCAACAATGGTTCCCCATGAGGGACTGAGTGGTTTGGAGGGTGGAGTCTATGGCAGTGTACCTTCTGAGGTCCCACCCACCCCTCAAACCTCACCCTCTTCAGGCTCCATCCCTCAAATCTCCAGGAATTTCCCATCGGGAGTTGGCAACCCTATCAGGATTGGCCCCAATATGTTTTCTCCCAAAGGGCAAAGTAGTCAGCTTCCATATGCAAAAGACCTTGAAGGTTCCATATGCAACTGACATTCCAACTGCCTTGCGGGGAGGGGGGTGAGTTTGAGGTGTGGAATGCAGTGAAGTCCAATCAGCTTCCATATGCAAAAGACCTTGAAGGTTCCATATGCAACTGACATTCCAACTGCCTTGCGGGGAGGGGGGTGAGTTTGAGGTGTGGAATGCAGTGAAGTCCAATCAGCTTCCATATGCAAAAGACCTTGAAGGTTCCATATGCAACTGACATTCCAACTGCCTTGCGGGGAGGGGGGTGAGTTTGAGGTGTGGAATGCAGTGAAGTCCAATCAGCTTCCATATGCAAAAGACCTTGAAGGTTCCATATGCAACTGACATTCCAACTGCCTTGCGGGGAGGGGGGTGAGTTTGAGGTGTGGAATGCAGTGAAGTCCAATCAGCTTCCATATGCAAAAGACCTTGAAGGTTCCATATGCAACTGACATTCCAACTGCCTTGCGGGGAGGGGGGTGAGTTTGAGGTGTGGAATGCAGTGAAGTCCAATCAGCTTCCATATGCAAAAGACCTTGAAGGTTCCATATGCAACTGACATTCCAACTGCCTTGCGGGGAGGGGGGTGAGTTTGAGGTGTGGAATGCAGTGAAGTCCAATCAGCTTCCATATGCAAAAGACCTTGAAGGTTCCATATGCAACTGACATTCCAACTGCCTTGCGGGGAGGGGGGTGAGTTTGAGGTGTGGAATGCAGTGAAGTCCAATCAGCTTCCATATGCAAAAGACCTTGAAGGTTCCATATGCAACTGACATTCCAACTGCCTTGCGGGGAGGGGGGTGAGTTTGAGGTGTGGAATGCAGTGAAGTCCAATCAGCTTCCATATGCAAAAGACCTTGAAGGTTCCATATGCAACTGACATTCCAACTGCCTTGCGGGGAGGGGGGTGAGTTTGAGGTGTGGAATGCAGTGAAGTCCAATCAGCTTCCATATGCAAAAGACCTTGAAACGCTGGGCGGGACTGCACAAAGCAGCCAGTCAACCCAGCCAGCGTCTTCTGACTGACAGTTCAAGCGTCCATACACTAAAGGGGCCAAATTTAGAATGTTCATATAGAATGTTCTTAGTCAATTATATATAAGGAGAGATCCCATTTCCTTTTCAACTATAAATTAGACATTCTTGTGATATAAAATATTTTTTCCACTTATGCTTATAGTATTTTTTTCTTGTGTGTAATTTTTTGTGTAATATATATTTCTAAAATACTAGCTTTCCCTTTTCTGGAAAGTTTGCATTGTTGCTTTTTTCATTTCTTATATAATTTCTGATTGTCAGTAGTTCTGTCCTAATTCAAACACATTAATTACCCTCTTCTAGTTGTTGGTGCTTTGTTTTATTTTATCTTTCCTTAGACATAAAATATTTTGATCTTTTCCCCCATTACATTGTAGCATCTTTTATATGATAGCATGATTTTTTCTTCTTTATAGCCTGTTGCCGATTTTATATAAATGGGCCAGTCTCAGAAATGGCCCATGCTTCAGTATACAACTTTTCTTTCTCAAAAAGACTACATGGTGGTGAACAGTTACATGCATTTTTAAAAATATATACATTTGTTTAACCCACTGTCACTTTTCAAGCTTTGTAAACTTTGCCCACCCTTTCTGACATAATTTTGCTTTCTGTGTTAGTTCTCTTGTTTTCCTTTTATGTTCCCAGTGCTGTCAATTGCATTTATTCCTCTTTTCAGAAATTATTGTTATTCTTCTATTCTTTAACCTGCAAAATTGTCAGATTATATTCTGAATTGATAACCTGTTTTAAAGGGATTATAGCATCTTGTACCCACTGAGAAGACTGACAGCTGATCTCACTTTTTCTCTCCTCTGCTCCCTAATTGAGGCTTCATTTGCATTCTGCTGAGTGTGAACCCCTCCTTTATGGCTATGTTCTTGCTCCTTGCGCATATTCTGAAACAGCCAACATTTGTCTTCAGAATCTTTCAGCTATCAGTGAGGACTCTGATTTTTCCCCCAAACCCAAACATTTTCACCAAGTATGTTATCTCCTAACATGTTGACTTTCTGAATGCAAAATAAAGATTGTATCATGCTAAATCAATCAAGTTACATTATTTGTGCAAAGAACAAAGAAAATGAATGGACTTTACAAATATATTACAAATATATATACCTGTGATATATGAGAGCCCTCGAAAAAGCAGCAATAAAGACTCAAAACATTCTTCCTTAACATATGCTTTTAATTTAATTTACACTTTTAAAGGTAGCAAAAGAGAGTACAATGCTTGTAAGGGGTTGTGAATATGATCTTCACAAAAATTACCTAATCCGTTACAAGTTTAGCAAAAGGGCACTAAGGGGTCAAGTAAAAGAAATAGGAGTCTGGGTAAATACAGGGAGGTTATGCTCTGGCTGTCTATTCTCCTGGACTTTGCGAATTTATGAGGCCATGAAGTACAGAATAAATGTTAACATTCTCATGTTATTTATCTTTGTTTCTGATCATGAGTAAGCTATGCCTTTGGGGAAAACATAGATGTAACACTTAGTTGAGATCTGTGTTTTATTATAGACAAAAGGTCTTTGCAGCCACACTGGCCCAAAATCCAAATACAAACTGCAGTGCTCATAATCTCTTTATTGGAACCAGTTACAATGACACACAAGTGTGTGCAACCTTTTGAGTTCAAGCAAACTCTTCCTCAGGCTAGATGTTATGTATGTACGTGTTGTCGGCCTGCATAATGCTATACGGTCCATTCTCCAAAGCAGCCATTTTCCCCAAGGGAAATATCTCTGTAGTCTGGAAGTCAGTTGCAGTTCCAGGAGTTCTCCAGGCCCCACCTGGAAATTGGCAGTCCTAGTTCTATTGAATTCAAACACTTACACATCATGTATGTGGGTTAAGTGCTATCAGGTTGCTTCTGATTTACAGCGATCCTATGAATTAATGTTCTTCAAAATGCCCTGTCATTAAGAGCCTTGATCAGTCTGGCAAACTGAGGGCCTCAACTTCCTTTGTAGAGTCAATCCATCTCATGTTGGGTCTTCCTCTTTTCCTCCTGCCATTGACTTTTCCTAGCATTATTGTCTTTCCAGTAACTCTTGTCTTCTCATAATGTGACCAAAGTTCTGTAGCCCCAGTTGAGTCATTTTAACTTCTAGGGAGAGTTCAGGTTTGATTCAATCTAGAACCTCCTTACTTGTCTTTTTAGCAGTCCACAATATTTGTAAAACTCTCCTCCAACACCACATTTCAAATGAAATCAATTTTCTTCCTGTCACATTTCTTCATTGTCCAGCTTTCACAGCCATACATAGTAATGGAGAATACCATGGTATTAATTAACTTGATCTTGATTGCCAGTGACACATCTCTACACTTAAGAATCTTTTCTAGCTCCTTCATGGCCGCCCTTCCCAGTCTCAATTTCGTTCTGATTTCTTGGTTGCAGTCTCCCTTATGGTTGATCATGAAGTCAAGGAATAGAAAATCTTGAACAATTTCAATTTCTTCATCATCAGCCTTGAAGTTGTGTAATTCCCCAGTAGTCATACTTTTGTCTTCTTGATGTTCAGCTATAATCCTACTTTGGCACTTTCTGCTTTAACCTTCAGCAGTCTTCACTATTTTCTGCCAGTTGTGTAGTGTCATCTGCACATCTCAAATTGTTAATGTTCCATCCACCAATTTTCACTCTGCATCTAAATCTAATCCAGTTTTCCTTATGATATGTTCTGCATATGGATAGAAGTGACAGGGAGATAATATACATTGTTGTCTGACACCTTTGCTAATTCGAAACCATTCTGTTTCTCCATATTCTGTCCTAACAATGGTCTCTTGTCTGGAGTACAGGTTGTGCACCAAAACAGTCAGATACTGTGGAACACCCATTTCTTTTAAAACCATGCATAGATTTTCATGATCCACACAGTAAAAAGCCTTGCTGGAATCTATGAAACACAAGCTAATTTTCTTCTGAAATCCTTTCATATGCTCCAGTAACCAACGTAAATTTGCAAAATGATCTCTAGTGCCTCTTCCTTTTCAACATCTGGCATTCCTTTTCCATATGTAGTAACAGCCTTTTGAGCACCACGTTACTCACATGAGAAATTAATGTGATGGCACGAAAATTGCTGCAGTATTTGATGTCTCCTTTTTTGGGGGAACTGAGTGTTTCCAGTCTGAGGGACAATATTTTGTTTTCCATATTTGTTGGCACAATCTTTTAAAGATTTTGATGGACTTCATTTCTGTGGCTTGGAATAGCTCTATTGATATCCCATCTACTATTCCTGCTGATATGTTTCTCCCAACTGCTCTCAGTGCAACTTTCACTTCACTTTCTAAAACTGTAGGTTCTTCTTCAAAAGATTCTTCTTTGAAGGAATATGTCATCCGTTCATTCTTTTGTATAATTCTTCAGTGTATTGTTCCTATCTTTTCTTTATTTTGTCCTGTTCAGTTAATGTATTTCCATGCTGATCTTTCAGCATGCCTAGCCCTATTTTAAATTTCCCGTTGATCTCTTGGATGTTGTGGACCAGATCTCTTGTTTTTCTATTTATTTACACTGGCTATTAAAATAGTTCTCTTTGTCTCTACATGCCAATCACTGGAACACTGCATTTAGGCTTTTGATTCTGTTTCTGTCACCTTTTAGTCTTGCTTCTCCTCTGTCTTCAGCCATTTTAAGAGTGTCATCAATTGTCCATTGAGGCTTTTCATTTCTTTTGGCTACAAGATTAATCTTCAACCCATAGTTCTTCTGGTTGAAGTTCACTTGAACTTAGCAATACAAATCTTTTTTTAAAAAAACATTGTCTTTAAACTCCTCAGGAATTTTACTTAGATTGTATTTTGGTCCTAATAATGCTTTAGTATTTTTCTTCCACTTTTTTCTTTTCCTTAAGTTTTCCTTAAGTTTATTTAAAGTTTTTCAGTATACATTATATCTACGAGTTACATTTATCATACTTGTGAGTCACTCATAATTCTCATTATCTAGCCATACATAGAATATTTTCCATCTTTTTTCAAAAATTTCTTTACTATTACCTTTCAATATCAAACTTAATTTGTCCATTTCAACCACTGATAACATTTTGTCAACTACTTCTTTTCTAGAGGGTAGATCTTCTTGTTTCCATTTACTGGCTAATAACAATCTAGCTGTCGTAAGCAAATATACAATTACATATTTATTTGTTTTTGCGTAAGTTCCTGGGAGCATATTTAATAAAGCTATCTCAGGAGTAAAGGGTACCGGCTCTCCTAATATGTCATTTAACATCCTAAATACTTTCTCCCAATATCTCTGTACCTTCTCGCACCTCCACCACATATGTATAAAGGTTCCAACATTCTTTTTACACTTCCAACAGTTTTTATTGGGGGTATTGTAGCATTTAGAGATTTTTTCCGGTGTCCAGTGCCACCTATAGAACATTTTGTAAATGTTCTCTTTATACGATATGGCCCGCATAAGCTTTATTGAGTTCAATGTTTTTTCCCATTGTTCAGCCTCTAATGTGTATTGTAGGTCCCTAGACCAGGCAAGCATTGTTCTCTTAATATCTCCATCAGCTAGATAGTCAGACATTAATAATCTGTACAGTTTTTGAACCAGTTTATCGCTTGAGGATAGC
>NW_015171001.1:0-9732 GCF_001447785.1 Gekko japonicus | reverse complement strand
TAGAAGTCTTCTATTATATTCTTTAAATCTTCAATTTTATGTCTTTCAACTCCTTCTCTATCTCTAAGAGTTTTTATAATTTTCCTTTCTTCCTGTTTCTTTAATCTATATGCCAGCCACCTGGTTGGCTTGTTGGCGTTTTCAAAAAAGTGTTGTTTAGCAAATTCTAGATTTTTTGCAATTTCGTTAGACAATATTAAGTTCATCTGGTGATGTAATATTCTGAGATTTGTTTCTACTTTTTTTAACCCTGTACTTGATCCCTTTAGGATATCTTCCTCTTTTTTAATTTGCATCGTTAATTGCTCATACTCTTTCCTTTTTTGTTTCTTTTTCCACGCCTCTTGATTGATGAAGCAGCCCCTCAGATATGCCTTAAAAGCGTCCCATACAATTTTTATAGGAGTTTCTAATTGGATGTTTTGTATATAAAAAAATTTAATCTCATTTTTCATTTTCTTATCGAATTCTTTGTCATTTATCAAATTTTTATTCAGTCTCCATCTTGTTTTCCGTTGTCTCTCTTTCAACGTTAACAATAAAGGGCTATGATCCGCAAAGGAGTTGGGAAGTATTTCCACATCTATTATTTCTGGTACTAATCCTGATGGCATCCAAATCATGTCTATTCGCGACCATGAATTATGTCTCGCCGAGTAGAAGGTGTAATCTCTTTTTTCTATATTCCTTACCCTCCATGCGTCTACTAAACTAAATTCCTCCGCTATTTCTAAGAATTCATTTGGTAGATTATTTCTGGACTTTTTACTTCTTGTTTGCGTTTTTCTATCTTTATTCCGGTCTAATACTGCGTTAAAGTCACCCATTATACAGATTTCTGGTTCATTAAACGTGGTTAAAAGTTTTCTTAAATTTTTGTAAAACTGTTCTTGATTTTGATTGGGAGCATAGATATTTATTATCAGAAGTTTTTTCAATTGCCTTGTAATTTTAACTGCTACAATTCTTCCGTCTTTTGAGGCGTGGACCAATTCGGGGTTTAAATACTCTTTAACATAGATTGCTACTCCCCTTTTTTTCACCAGATCTGAGGCTGCAAAAACTTTACCTAATTTCTTATTCTCCAAATGTTTTTGATCTTGTTCTTTTATATGCGTCTCTTGTAAACATGTTATTTCAGTTCGAATTTTATTGAGTTGATGGAGGATTTTTCTTCTTTTAGTTTGGCTATTAAGACCATTCACGTTTACCGATATTACTTTAAGTGGTTTTTGCTTCTCCATTTCCCTTTTTTAGTGTTTTCGGCCTACTTTTTGTTTGTTTTTTCCCTTGTTCTCTTGCTTTTTGTTGATATCTAGTTATTATATGCGATGGAGTGAAATAGTTTCTTTTAGGCCTTTGTCGTTTTTCTCTTTTTTCCTTCCCTCTTTTTTCCGTCTCATCTTCCGCTCTCTTCTAATTTTTTATGCTAACAATTCATGGTCTGTACCACAATCAGATCCTGATCCTGTCTGAGCAGTGAGAATAGAGCTTCTCCATTTTCTGCTTCCAGTTATGTAATCTGTTTCATTTCTGTATTGGCCATCCAGTGATGTCCACATATATAATCGTCTAATTGCGTGAAACATAAGTTTACAAAAAACAAACTGTTGTCTTCACAACATTCTATGAGTCATTCTCCTGCTTCATTTCATGCTCCTAGCCCAAGTCTTCCAATGTTTAATTCTGCTTTGTTTTCTACTTTTGCATTCCAGTTACCTATGATTATCAGTACATCTTGTTTAGGTATGTGATCATTTTCTTCCTAGACACTTGTGTAAAAGTTTTTGGTCTCTTCCTCCTCAGCATCTGTAGTTGGGGCATAAACTTGAATGGTGGTTATATTGCTGGGTTTTCCATTAAATCTGATTGATATTATTTGGTCAGACTTTGCATTATAGCGCCTGACTGCCTATGCTACATCTCGCCTCAATATTAGCACAACTCAATTTCTTCTGTGTTTGTCATTCAGTTAATCCAGTCCACTTTACTTGGATTCATACTTCTCATATTCCATTGTCCTTTTACATGCATTGAACAGCTTTGGACTTTCTTTTTGCATCCATTCACATTAATAACTGAACATCCTTTCAGCTTTAGTCCAGTTGCATCCGTAAGAATAGTGCTAGTTTTCCTCAACTCTTCTCCAGTAGCTGATTGAGTGCCATATGATCTTTCAGCACTATTTTTTTCCATTTTGGTTTTTGTCATCATAGGGCTTTTGAGGGGAGAATCGTTCAGAAATGTTTACCATTGTCTTGTTCTGCACAGTACTTACCAGGGTTAACCAAAGGGGCACTGCTGTTGTCAAAGAAAGATCCTTTGCCAATATCATCGTCCACTACTGCTGCTGCCCAGTAGCTACCCTTCAAGGATTCCTCTGCTCCCATCACCATTGGAACTGTTTGCTCTCTTCTGCTGATATGTCCATTGATCCCTGAAGGGGGTAGATGCATCTCAGTCTGGTGTCTCAGCTGTGACCATTCCCCCTTGAGTGACTGCTACATATTTACACCTCTTTTGGTATTACTGTCACCTTTATTGACACAAAAAAAACCCTCACTATGGTGTGCATCCAAGAGGAGGCATGCATGGTACCAGGTTCCAATAAACATATGTGGATTGTGGTTTTTTGAACTTTGTGTTTTATGCCACATTGCTAAAGGAAATTATAGTTTTGGGCTGCTCCAATTTCCTCACACACACTGTCTCCTCCATCAGCAGGGACATACTCCTACCTTCCCTGTAAGCTAATTTGGCACTGAGGACATCTGCACATGAGTCATCCAATGTACTGACTGGGTTGGTGATGGTGATCTAAAAAAGACAATGTGATGAAAGGTTAGGTTCTGCCTCTCTGTAAGAGGTGCCAATGAGAGCTAACAGACAGTTAAAAACAGCAGTTAGTTTAGCTGGGAGTAAGTCTGCCCTAGTAAAGGTGTGGAGAAGAGCAGCTTAAAGCTGATTGAAATTTTGTTTGTAATAAAAGATCACAAATGCCAGACAAGTGTTAGCCAAATTGCCTTGAATTATTAATTTGTCTAGGGGAAGTTATGATTATTAATTGGCAATAGGGAAATTAGGGTTCTCACCAATGTATACAGAAGTCCCACCTTTGCTGCAAGTATCAGAACACAGAGACTGTATTCAATAAAATATATTGTCTTTTTACTGGGGGATATATATCATTCAAACAATACACAACCACACACACATTTATACATATACTAAGAAATAAAGATCCTTAACACAGTTGCTTTAGCAGGGCATTAGTTGGTTGGGCAATATTTACCTGTCTTCATTAATTGAGCCATTCCAATAGAAGAATGGAGGGGTTTATAAATAGAAAATGGGGAACACGTGCTCTGAACCATCAGAACCATGTGAACCTAGGACCTTCTGTTCGCAAAGTGCTATGGAACAAAGATACACCTTTGGCTTAGGAAAAAAAATGTGCTTTTCTCTTTGGAGGAAGCTTTGAGCTCACTAAGAGAGACTTTTGCAGCGTTCATTGAAAAATTTGGATAAATATTTTGGTATTTGGCAACCTTGTGCTTGGAAATATCTGTTGAACTCTCTGAGGAAGACACTGAAACAGGAGGATATCTGGACCTATGTTGGAGGAAGACTGAGCACTTATTCAAAATAGACTTAAAGGAGTCCTCCCTCTTAAAACTTTTGTATAATTAAGGAGGACTGATATTAATAAAAGGGTTGTGCAATATCTTTTGTGATATATTAAGAGATGATACTTAGATGTTTTGATATATGATTCTTTCTATGTATTAAGGCTTATATGATAAATAATATATGGTGAATAAATTGTAAAAATGTCAAACAAAAAATATATATAAAAATTATTTGAGAGATTTAATATCATCTGTAGCATGGTATTTGCTGAATTTTAGGAAAAGACCGGGCAGAGTGAAGGGTAGCTCTGCTTGGAAGTGCGGCAGAGTGATTTGGCTTTACTTCTGGAAGAGAATGTTATATCCAGTTGTTAGGCCTGTCTCTGGCAATGAGTAGACCTTGTACCACTAGGTCTGACTCTTGGGAAAGGGTAGGCTGGTGTGGGTGGAATCCTGTGTGTTAGGCTCTAGCCTAGAGGTTGATTGGTAAAAGCCTGATTATGCTTAGAAAAATTAAAGAAAATTGAAACTACTCTCGAAATTGATGTGTCTCAGCCAGGTTTCTCTATTGTCTGTCCGTAGTCCTGTGCTGCTGATTTGTTCCTGGAAGCCAATCTTTAAATAAATAAATCTTCTTTGTGGTTGATATACAATTCCTGCCTCACTGAACTCTATATTCTACTTGTGCACCACAAAACGTACCTCAAAGCCTATATGCTTGCTACCTTTGGAACACCTGGTAACTGAAGGGACGGTATTGTTACCAAAAGAGGCAGTCTCCTGTTTAATTTGGGGAAATTAGCTTAAAAGGAGACAAAGCAAAAGGGGTAACTGGGATTCTCCACCAATGTATACCAGGATCTTTCCCCTTTAAGAGAACTCTAAAACTAGACATATGTTCAACCAGAAAGGTTTTTATTAAAAGAGAAATAAAAGGGCAAACCATGCATATAAACACATTGAAAACACGCACAAGGCTAAGTAAGAGGAAATCAGGGATGACAAGGGAGAAAGCAGTTTCAGGGAAGGCTATAATTACCAGTCTCAAAGAAAGAGTTCTGTGGAGGCAGCAGCAAAATGACCAGTGTTTCACAGAGAGAAGAAGAGAAGGCCCAATGGATTGGGGGTGTGATGTTTTGGATTTGAGAACACACATACACTGCTATGGAGCAGGATACCATAATTTATAGGGCAAAATACTCCCTGGGGCAAGCTATTTGCCCCCAAAGCAATAACTTGATGGATTTTTCAGAGATGGTCAACAATCTGGGAAAAGCTTGATGGGTTTTCCTGAGGTGGACTATAGATGCAAATGGTGCTTGATGACCCTGTAAGTACTGGCTGGGGAAAGCTACCAGGTTTGGTGAATAGTATTGTGTTGCTTAATTAGGGTAAATGGGTGAGGCGAAGTGAGGCTGAGTGTTGATAAGATTAGTCCAAGGTGAGGCAATAGGATCTTGGGAGATGCATTGTCCTAAATTATGCATTTCTCTAGGGTGGGGAGGAGGTCATTAGCTAGCCAGCCACTGTTACTCACACTTCTAAACTACATGTCCAGACTTGTCTCTGTCAGCCATCAATGCTCCCTCTAAGCTGTGGAGTCTTGTGACCAAAAATTCTGCTTTGTGAGTTACTGGCATTAAAATTTTGAACGAGTGATTTGGCTGCTGCATAAATTAGTTTGCTCTGGAGCCATCCTTCCTGAGCGAAGACAAAAATGTGTGAGCCGGAGGCTAGAAAACTGTGAGCTAGCTCACACTAACTCAGCTTAGAGGGAACTGGCTGGCATCCATTTTGTGTCATTCTGGGCCAGGCAATATATTGCACTTATGATAGATTCAGGTGAGTAGCTGCATTGGTCTGAAGCAGCAGAACAAAGTTTGAGTCCAGTGGCACCTTAAAGATGAACAAAGTTTAATTCAAGGTATAAGCTTTCATTTGCAAGCACACTTAGATCTGAAGAAGTGTGCTTGCATACAAAAGTTAAACTTTGGTGTTCTTAAAGGTGTCACTGGACTCAAACTTTGTTCTTGCATTAAAGATGTTTGAGATGATATTGTAGGAATGGTGTTTATGATTTTCTAGCTATAAACTGCCCCTCAGTGAGGGGAGGGGTCTGACTGCTAACAGAATATAGTTTTAAATTAAACATGGTTCTCCCAAAATCAAAGGAGGCTGTGTGGGTCCCCTCAGTTGATAGAAACAGCCTGTCACATAGATACCCTTCCACCTCTGAAAGTGTTTGAGTGTTTTTATATGTGTTGCTTATGTTAGGAATGGGGGTGTGTTCTTATGCTAAAATAATACAGATTTATTTGCTGAATTGTGCAATTGGATTCTCCAGCTGTTCTCTAAGGAGTAGAGTTGCAGGTTCAGTGTGATATATAACCTGGGAAAGCACAGCAAAGCTACTGCTAGCTGTCACCTTTTCTCTAATGGAAGATCCTGTTTTCACCTCTAAGGCTCTGAGAGGTCCAAGTACCATCTTCCAGCACTATTGTAGGAGGGCTTCTGATCTGTAACTGAATATTATTGGTGAATGGTCTGTAGCAGGAATTGGAGAGCAAGGCCCTCAAGGGAAGGCTACCAGTCTGCAATTAAGTTGAAAAGGGGCATGGAACCACATGCTCTCTCTGCAATTGAGCTGTCATTATCAGCGGTAAAACATATATTTCACATGTTTGGGTTTAGGTTCAATCCCTGATGTTTGTAGTTAAAAACTTCATAACTAACATGATTGGATCTTCTGCTTGAGATCTTGGAGAGACTAGATAGACTAATGGCCTGAGTCAGTAAAAAGATTTTCATCTTCTTTGCTAGCTTACTTACCTTAGTCTTATTTGTGCCCATTCTGTTCCACTGACTACATGCTATCAAGTAAGTTTCTTGTAGTCTTCTCTGGCCAGATCTAATAATTTCTTCTCCAACTTTCTTTTTAACACCTCATTCTTCATCCCTTTGTTCTTTTCCATTTCCCTGCATAGCTCTCTAACCATTTCTCACTTGCCCTTAACCATTTCACTAAAATATGACATTCATGTGCATCAGGTTCCCTCATTTTGGAACTTGGAAGCTGTATTCACACATACAGCTAAGGGTCTGTTTTCTATTAATTAGCCAGTTTTTGATCTATAAAAGGACTTGTCCTTTTATCCCATGATTTTTGAGCTTACTTAGGAGCCTTTGATGAGGAACTTTATCAAAAGCTTTCTGGAAGCTTTCTGAAAGTCCACATGTTTGTTCACCCCCTCAAATAACATTAACAGGTTAGTGACTTTTCCCAGAACTAGATGCTTTCAAATCTTGCAGAGAAGATAAGAAATTCCATTTATGTGCAATACCATCCCCGCACCTGGTTGAGATCCTGGCAGAGGCGTACCCCAAGTCGTCAGTCTCTGGACGCACAATGGGGACCACGAACATCTTTGGGAGGCCAAAAATCCGTCTTCCAGAAACCAGGATTCGTTTCCGGGCAACAATCTTCCCGCACCAATCAGGCCAAACCCTCCAAGCAGGGTTTTTGACTTCCCAGTCACCGAGTCAGCTTAAACCCGTCTGTCACCTTTTCTTCACACTTGGCGTCACATCACCTCGGACGAGTGGGTGCTGTCCATCTTGACCCGAGGCTACAAAATCCAGTTCCACCAGAACCCCAATACTCCTGTCGTCGTCTCCACGCCCCCTTCCCCACCTCTCCTAGAGGAGGTGTCTGTCCTTCTGCAGAAGGGAGCCATCAAACATGTACCACCACACCTCCACAGGATGGGGTTTTATTCCTGATACTTCACGGTCCCGAAGTGAGATGGAGTCGTTCGACCCATATTAGATCTAAGGGAACTGAAACGTTTTGTGACCTACCACCGCTTCCACATTGTGTCCCTACAACAGATCTTGCCATTGCTTCGGAGACATGTCTGGATGGCCACCCTCAGCCTCCAAGATGCGTACTTCCACCTTACCATCCACCCCTCCCACCACCAATACCTACGCTTTGCGATTGGTCAACAGCATTACCAGTATACAGCCCTTCCATTCGGCCGGTCCAGCACCCCAAGAGTCTTCACAAAGACTATGATTGTGGTTGAAGCCTTCCTCCATCTCCGGGGTGTCTCCATCTACCCATATATTGACGATTGGCTTCTGGTAGCACCTTCCAAGAACGCCCTGGTCTCAAATGTCACAGAGACTCTGGCACTATTGGAGTATCTGGGCCTACAATCAATCGACAAAAGTCTCAATTGTGTCCAGTCCAGAGAATACAGTACATCGGTGCTATACTGGATTCCACGACATGCATGGCTTACCTGCCCCACGACAGGGCGGCAGATATCATTTCCTTAGCCACCGTTGTCCGTACCCAACCCTCCATCACTGCCTTCCAAATTCAGAGGCTGCTTGGCCTGATGGCTGCAACTACATCAGTTCTCGTCTTTGCCAGACTCAAAATGCGCCCTTTAGAGCTCTGGTTTATCCGCAACTATGATCTGTTGAAAAACACACACATCGTCCTCCTATCCCATCTTCCAAGCATACGGGACTCATTACTTTGGTGGACTGTCCCTTCAAATATCCTCCAGGGAGCACCCTTCCACCCTCTGTCACCCGAAGTCACCATAACGACAGATGTTTCCCTGACAGGATGGGGCGCACACTCCATGGGTGTTTCTGTTGGAGACAAATGGGACACGCAGATGAGGAAGCAACACATAAACTTCCTCAAACTCCTGGCTATACAACACACTGTCACCAGCTTCCTACCTTTAATCAAGGGAAAATGTGTCACGGTCCTCATGGACAACACCATGGCCCTTTCTTATGTCAACAGACAGGGAGGCACTGTTTCCCTATGCCTCTGCAACCTTGCCATCCAGTTGTGGGAGCTTTGCATCGCCAACAACATTTTCCTCGAAGCCACTCACATTCTAGGACACATGAACATGCAGGCAGACCATCTAAGTTGAGCAGGACTCAGCCTTCACGAGTGGGAGATGAACCCAACATACCTCCTCCCACTCTTCCGCAGGTGGGGAGCTCCCCAAGTCGATGTTTTTGCCTCCAGAACCAACAAACAGTGTCCTCCGTTCTGCAGGCGAGGAGGTAGGGACCCTCAATCTCTGGGAGACGGTCTCCTTTACCCTTGGTCCACGGGAATTCTTTACCTGTTCCCTCCCTTACCTCTGCTTCTGAGAGTGGTCTGCAAAATACTCACAGAGGGCGCGGATTGCATCTTGATAACCCCATGGTGGCTGAGGCAACCATGGTTTTCAACAATCCTTGAGCTATCAGACGGAATATACCATCAATTCCCTCCAGTTCAGGACTTCCTCCTCCTCTCCGACTCCCCCCTCCTACATCACAACATACCACAATTGAAACTGACGGCATGGAGAATAATGTCACCGACTTCTCCACCCACATAGTGAATGTTCTCTTGAACTCCAGGAAACCTAATATGCGGAGGACCTACAATTATAAATGGCGAAGGTTCTGTTCTTCCCTTGGTGATGACGCCCCTCGAGCCACCTCAGTGGGTCTCGAAAGAGTTTTCCAATTCCTCCTCTCCCTAGCTGACTCAGGACTTTCCCATTAATCATTGAGAGTTTATTTGGCCGCTCTTTCGGCCTACCATGTTCCAGTTGACAAATGCACTTTGTTTTCCCATCCAATTTCAAAATGTTTTTTAAAAGGTTTATTGAGTCTCTACCCTCCTGTCAAAACTCCAGTCGCTCCCTGGGACCTTCCTCTAGTTCTCCACCAGCTCATGAGGAAGCCCTTTGAGCCGCTTGCAACATGCGACCTCAAACTTCTAGCATGGAAAATGGCCTTTTTAATTGCTGTCACCTCGGCTAGATGAGTGGGAGAAATATTGGCTTTCCGGCACGATACACCTTACCTGTCGTTTTTGCCGGATGGAGTCCGCCTCATCCCAGACATCTCTTTCCTGCCGAAGATGGTGCCAGAGTTCCACCTGCAGGCATAGGTCTTCCTCCCTGATTTTTTCCCAAATCCAACATCACCGGAAGACATACTATTACACACTTTAGATGTGAAGCAGGCTCTTCTGTTCGACCTCTGTAGAACACACCCAACTAGACGAGACTCG
>NW_015171000.1:146174-146682 GCF_001447785.1 Gekko japonicus | reverse complement strand
GTCACAAGACTGGAGGTTCGGAAAACTTCAGAGCCGCTTGTTTGGATCTAAACTTTTGACCCTTCCGATTCAAAACTGCAGGAGAAAAGGCGCTTGAAAGCCTTAATTATCAAAAGCTCTCTTCCCGCTAACAGCCGTCGGTGGCGCAGCGGAGAGCTCAGCGTCTCACAGCCCAAAGACAGCCGGTTCGACTCCCGGCTGAGGAAATAATTCTATCAAAAGTTAAAAATTGATTCTTTTTGCTTTCTAAACCATGCCCTTTTGTTTTATGGGGTTGACCATGGCTTAGAAAACAATCAGTGCCGACTTGAGGCACCATTTCAGCACAGTTGATGTATATTACATAATCCCTTGCCTTACAGAACTTTTCAAATGGATATTCAGCACAGTGCAAAACGGGTAAGTATATGAAAGGTTTTATGTTTTCTGCTTGTGCACATGTTAATAATTATAAGGGACATTCAGTCAACCACCCCCCTCGGAGAGACCCTCTACCAATGGGAATGCC
>NW_015171000.1:144457-146162 GCF_001447785.1 Gekko japonicus | reverse complement strand
CGAGGACAGTCTAAAAATATTCATATTACATGTTTGATAGATGGTGTTAAACCTTTTAAACAAATAATAGACAGAGGCTTTACCATTGTGGAACCAGTAGTTGTACGGAAATGTGAGTCATCTAAATTGATTAATTGCACTAGAGCAAATCCACCCGACGGAATATGGGTTTGCCCCTTTGGAGACGACCTTGTCCCGCAATTGATAAAAATGCTGTGCAATGACAAAATTCCTATGGACATGAAAGTCGTATGTAAAACTGCTATAGTTTCTGCTATAGTCTCAGCTATGGTTTGGAACGAAGAAGACCCTCTCAGGATAATTCTATCTATAGGGACTAATGAAAGTATGCCAGAAGAATTACCTGTGACTCTCACAGACCCAACCCAAAAAGCATACGAATTGAAATTGATCAATTGGACCTCCATCATTTGGAAAATTAGTGACTCAGTGGAATCTCTACAAGGACCACCAGACTGGATGGCTGACTTGAATGAAACCCCGTGCACAAAAGTACTTACCAAACGTCATTTTACCATATTAGGAATGTTAGTAATAGACATCACTCATGTGCCAGGAAATTATACACTGTTATTATTTTTTTTGACCCGTTAATACAAAACGTATGGGATCTCCACAATCTAACTAATCCTATAGTGGGGTCCCACACCCTAAAATATAATCAACAAGAGAAAGTATTGATGTACCCCCAAATGCATTTGCGCAATGTAACGATTAACATGACTCAATTGGAAATACCTGCTGATGCTTTAAGATCCCCATGGATACAGAAGCTATGTGCCCCATATCTCCAACCATTTAAACAAGGTTGGGAAAATTGGCTTGCTTTGTGGAGGACAGAAGAAATTCTGAGCCGCCCCAAAAGAAGCATAGCAGATTGGCTTGCTCCCGTAGGAACGGGAATCTCCATTTTAAACACAGGCAACCTGGAGGTATTGGCAAACAAAGCTTCTAAGGTGGGGACAGATATTTTCAATATGGCTCAGCCCTTAACACAATCTTTTCACGCATTATCAGATATTCAGCAGAATGCCATTCCCATTCTAATAAATTGGGAACATATCATGGAACATGATTTTCAAATTTTAATGAAAGAACTCCAATCCTTACAAAGAAATATTTCACGTGCCTTAGCATGCACACAGATGCAATCCATGAACATGATCATTGCTACTAGCCTTATTACTCAAGCTATGAATGGAAGAATCCCTTTTGAAATTAAAGAATTAATAAAAAAGAATGTAACACAAGGAGAAGCTGAACTTGCAGATTGGTGGAGCTTGGCCAATGCCACCTACCATCATGCTAGTCAGTCATTGGAACTAATCCTCATAACTGCAAGTTCCAAGGATACCTTTAGCATCTTTCCGGTAGTCCCCCTTGGATTGCAGGCTGACCCAGACACTGTGCTATACGCCAGAGACAGTCAAAGATGGGCCCAGACTACCCCCGAGGGATGGCAGACTATTAATGTGGAAGGATGTAAGCATAAAGAGAACCTTGGATTCCTGTGTGAAGATAGTGCTCTTGAAAAACATCATCCTTGTGTAGCTCCTCTTAAAGGAATGGAAACTATTTGCAGATTTGACACTGTTAAAGAAGATTCTTCAGTAGCTGTTTATGTAGGTAGAGCGTGTGTTTGCATCAGAACCAAATGCCCTTATGTGCTTATTAACAATGAGAC
>NW_015171000.1:75151-141814 GCF_001447785.1 Gekko japonicus | reverse complement strand
TCCAGATGACAGCATGGTGTGCCTGATGACAGCGACCCGCCTAGATGACTGCAAGCGTTTCAGCAATCCGGTGTAAGCCTATGTGTATATGAGGACATCTCTCCTCACGTCGTTCCGTCCTCAAAGGGGGGAATATGTTACCAACGGCATCCATTTTGGACTATGTTATGAGTTATGCTTATGGACATATGCTTGACACAGCAAGGGCTAGTGAAGAAACTGAGAAGCACAGGGTTCAACCAGGGGACAGGCAAAGACAATGCCAGCTGCATAGGACGATTATTACCTAGCTAGCAAAGTCTCCGGAGTCGTTAAGCTCTTTATGTATGCAAACATTAAGGTTGATCACCACCCCGAAGCTAATCAAGCCTAGCCCAGACCGACTGTCTACATCTAACAAGCTTAAGTCCTTCCGTGTCAGACCATCTATAGAGGATTCATTACACATAGCAACCAGCACGTCAGCGCTACTGGTGACCCGGCACGTATCCCCGCTCTGCCCAGACACTTCCCCTCTAGTTAATCGATAGTTTGAATATTGACATCATCACCAATCACTGACCTTTGGGGTCGGGCTACCTGATAATCCGCTTGAGCCCACCCCCTCCCCTCGCAGCCGAGATCTTAAAACATCTTGCAAAAAGCCAAGAGCTCTCTGTTCCTTCCTACCAACGACCTCTTCCTGTCTGCTTAAACCTCTCTTGTCCCCCTTACTATACAAAACCCCTGATTACCGCTTTGCCTTAGTCTGCAGCTAAGGTCAATCCACGTGGTCCCGGCTGGCCTGGTTCCACATGTTTCCACCCCATTTTCTATCCCTTCCGTCCTCCCCATCCTGCTGGAAGCTTTAGGAGCAACACACACGACATAGGTAAATATATCATCCAGAAACCAACGATTTCCTGCTAATGCGATTGTTCTGATATCTACCTTATTTTCTTAGGACCTTGTATGCTTGAGTGGTTTTATTATTATCCCTGTGTGCTTGAACGAATATACTCAGTAAAGAGATTTGTTTTAACTTCTGTTTCGTCTATTCATTGAAACGTAACGGCTTAGCCCATCCTGCGTATACACTTGATCTGAATCCCGATTATTAAACTGTTCCAGTTGTCTCTCCTAAAGAGCAATTCGGCTAACAAACCCACTAGCATAAAGGCTGCTATGCCTTGTATTTCATCACCTGCATGAAATTCTGCAGATCTCTACCAACTACATCTCCTCATGCCATACAACAGCTAGAGATCTCTTGAATGTTGCTCAGCACCAAGGGAGTTCCCTCCCCATGTTCCTTTGGCTGAGAAACATCTGGCTTGGATGAACTCCCTTTACCAACAAATGCCACAGGGTGTTTGCCAAGTTTTTCTGGCTATCTCACATTAACCTGAACATTCCTGCCAACTTAGTTAGGGACTCAACAGGCCTGGGATCAGGGTTATTTCTATCCCCCCCCCGATGTCAGTATATAGCCAATGAAAAAATGGAGCCCATTAGGCTAATTTTGTGGACACCCCCACCCCCAATTCCAATTTGCCCAGTGAACCAGCCAGTTCTAGGGGTGGTTGGGAGAGTAACGGAGCAAAAGCCTGACTGCAGAGGTGGATCTTCTCTTGTATGGGTGCCAAATTCCTGGCTGGGTGAAAATGATGCCTAATGTTCAGCCTTTGACTGCAGGGGCTTGAAGCAGTCTTCAGGTTCCTCAGGAGCAAGGGTAACTGGGGAAAGGGTCTGGTCATCCAAAGAGTTCTGAGGCAGAGCTTGGTCTAGGATCACAGCTAGAAGAGTAGTGTACTGGCCATGTGAACTGGTTGAACCAGCAAGGCTCACTGCTTAGCCCAGGGCTTAAATAGTCTAAAGAAGGAGAAGCATCACCTGTACCTGGGCTTCATATGGCCATGGCTTGATTGAGACCAAACTTATAGACCATTATATGAGCTTAGACAACTATCTGGTTCAGTTGCTGAAATATTGGCCACAAGACTAGTGCTTTGTCACTGTTGAGCTGCCTCCTCATTGGCTTGATGTCTCTGCTGCTCTTGCCAGGTGAGGGGAGAACCCAGGGGAGTGGTGGTCTGATATCTCACCTTATGAAGTAGGAGCCTGGATGCCCTGGGCTCTGACATACTGGCAGTTCCACCTGGATTTGAACCTTCAGGGGCAGGTCCTTTGACAGGAGTTCTGGGTCTGGAAAGGGATTCAGTGGTCTCAGGTGTCTCTGAACTTCCTGATCATCCCCAAAGACAGTTTCTGGTTTATCCTAGTCATCCTGATATTTGGAGTCCTTTCCTGGGTCTGGTCCAGGTCAGGGAGAGTCATGATGACACCTTATGTCCCAATTATATGGCATGTCTTGTGCTCCCGGTTCCTTTCAAGAGGGGTGCTGACAAAAATGCCTCCTCTTCCATTTTGGGGAGGCAAACAAAACATTATTAGTAAAGTAAATATTACAGAACACCAGAAGCCATATACTGATCTCCTAATTTCTGAGATGACTAAGCAGCCTGAATAATAGTTGCAAAAGAACAAAAGTCAGTAGAGTGGTGGCAGATCAGTCATCTTTTGTCTTTGAAGAGTTTGCCACTGAGATGTTAAACAGCTGTAAAACGTTTGACAAAACAGTCACAGAACAGCTGTAAAAGAAATTACCAAACTTGTACTTAAAAAGAGATTGGGGGGAGAACTCCTCACATTAAAAGAACTTTTAAAAATCCCAAATACAATCTTATTTCCAGTGGTTGATTCATTGTGTAGTACTTCATTATGATGGATTAGCTGCTTGAAACAATGATTTAGTATTGCAAACAATCTGAGTCCTTTCAGCACACAATGAGATCCCTGAGCTTAGGACAACTTTTTTGGGTGACACCAGTGATTCCTTGTTTTTGACTCAACAGCATTCTTTACTGTCATCAGCATCCACTTGATTATCTATATTTAGTGGTCTCTTGTCAGTTACTTGTCAGGTATACCATTTCTCAGCAAACATATCATTGTTTCTCATAAAATGGCAATATTGATTAGAAGAAAGCAAGGTGTAAGTCCTGTATTATATCTCCTTGTGTTTTTATAAATACAAGTAAGAAAATAACTATGCTCATATATCCCAACTGAAACAGGAATTTGGGTTCTTTTCCTGTAATACTAAATCCCATACTAGAAATTGGAGTAAATTGGAGTAATATGTAACCTCATACCTCCTATATTGTAGTTAGATTCCAAGCATCCAATAATCCTGAAGTTGCACTGGGTGCCTTGACCAATAACACCCAGAAAGGCTTTTGCTGAGACTGCAGTGATACATTAGCAGGTGAGTGTTTTGCATTCCATGAGAAACATTTAACCTCGAGTATTTGTAAACACTGGGAAATTATATCTTAATATTGAGAGAAAACTTTTGTTTGGGGGGCAGCATATCCAAAGCTTGTCCAAATGGATTGTTACAACAGAAGACCCCTCTCACCAGATGACCCCAACTGTATTTGACCCTACATGATAATATGGGGCAAGGAGAAGCATGGACTGCAGGAATTTTGGTCTTCTTTTGTGTGATTGTTCCAATGGCTTTTAGAGATTAATCAAATTAACAACTCCAGCCACTCACTTACTGTGTAACTGGGGGATTTGGGGAGAGGATTCTCATGGTACTAAGCACCACCAACTGAATCCTAAATAATGTGTGGTATTGTAGGAGACCTTTGGTACAGCTTTATTTGTAAGCTAGGAAAAATGAAGCATGGCACCTACATCAACCAAGTTTGGAGCAAGGGTGGGGTTGCCCAAATTGTGGCAGCAATCTTGGCTACCCATAAGAATCAACCTCCACTAAACAAGGGCAGGAAGTCTTTTAAAAATAATTATCATACCAATGAATTAAATCTAGTTTAACACATGTTGGTAGTCTTGGTTCCAGGCTATATGGGCAATGGACTTACAACATTCTTTTATGATTTCAGGATCATTTGTGTTTCTTTTTCATTGACTACCACCCATCTTGCAATTTCAGATGGTTATTCATGGCTAAAAACAAAGGTCATGCTTATCATATGTTCAAATTATGCTATTTTATGCCATTATGTATCATTTCTATGCTGTTTATCCACAGGGCCGGCTCACTCACTGGGTGAACTAGGCATTTGCCTAGAGTGTGCCCGCCCTTAGGGGCACCAAACTGCACCCGCCCCCCCGCCAAAAGCCCCCCATCCCTGCCAAAAGCCCTGCATCTTCCTGACCCTTGGAGGCTGTCTGCCTCTGTAGAGCAACCCTGCTGGGCTTCCCGGGTGGCCTCCCTCTCCTCCCTGTCCTCCTAACCCGAGCCAAGCTTGCTGGGGTCCGGAGCTTGTTCCAACCAGCCCACGGACAGAGGTCCCAAGGCACTGGCAGGGAGCATGTGCCCACCTCCACCCCTCCCTGCCCCTCCTCTCTCCACGTGGTCTTGGTGTGGCAGAGTGGGAGGAGCAGCAGCCCCCGATGTCACCCTGGCAGGTGAAGGTCTCAGGTGGCGGGCTGGGGTTGGGGGCCGGGGATGGTGGCTGCTGCAGTGGTGGGTGGTTCCATGGGCCATTCCTGACCCCAGCCCTGCCTCTGCGGCTGGGGACTGAGGGTTGGGCCGGCTCAGGGACTTGCTGCCTCCGGCGCCTCTTCCGCGTCCAGCGACCTGGAGAAGTGGCCCATGTTGGTGCCCCCCAATCCACCCACCTGCTCGTTGGCCGCCCAGGTGAGTGAGGGCCTGGGGGGGAGAGGGAAGGCGGCACGGCGTGGCTCCTCCTTCTGCTCACCCACTTAGACCCCACTGGGTGCTCTCCAATGGCTGCTTCTCTTGTCTTGGTTATGTCCAAGAGGAGACTTGCTCACCAGCACACCACCTGACGCACGAAGCCGCATTTTATGATTGGGGTGGGGGCATGCCCGGTTAGCAGCCCGGCTACAGAGACTTTTAATAACTGGGAAAAGATGGGGGCTGTCCACAGAGCCCCGTTTCCTGGCCACAAATCTAGCGCTACTTGGCTTGCAGCTTGGCAGCAGCCTTGCACTGGCTGATCCCACGTGGGTGGCGCTGTGGAGTCTTGTGAGCAAAAATCCTCTCTCTGTAATGCCCTGGGGGGGGGATGTGCCAGAATGTCACCACCACCCTTCCTCCTGGGAGCAGCCGGCAGCTCCACATGACCCCCCCCCCGCCAGGCTTTGCCCCCCTTGCTTGAACTCCCACTGGTACAGGCGGCTCCATGGGAAGGCTGGTTACTGCAGCCCTGCCTAGAGGTTGGCAACCCTGTAATTGGTGGGCACACAGGGGGGGGGCAGAAGGTAGCCTCACCTAAGGTACAAAAAAACCCTGGAGCTGGCCCTGTTTATCCACTATTTATAGACAAGTTTAGTATCAGGCCATATATAACCAAATGGCCAAAATGGCTAAAAAATTAAATCACATGCCTAGCACAAAAGTTCAGCCACAGCTTCATACTGAGCAATTTAAACAGATTTTTATTCAGACATCCACCCAGGAAGTTCCATCAGTTAAATTGTTGACTTTTTGCATTAGGGTCACCCGAAATCTGTGCTGATTACTAGATTCAGAAAGAATTACATGATCAAATGTGACTTTGCTATGTCAGGAAAGCAATGGTTTCCCTTCGTAATCAGTCATGAGGACAGCAACAACCCCAAGGGATACAAAAGTCTGGTCACCTGCCTGCAGGTCATATTGGTAACATAGCAATTTCAGGCATTTTACTCAAGGATAACCATGTTTGGCATCCCTGTTTCTCCCAAGAGACTTTTCTGCATGCAAGGTTACTGGCAGAAAAGAGATTGACAGAGACATTGGACTGTATTATTTTTTAGGGGCAACTTCTGTTGACATTGGTTTCCAGAAAATGACACATTTTCATACCAAAGTTATAGCAGAAATGTTTACACTAAAACCATCTGATTTCTAATGATTTCTGATGCCCCACCCCAACATTTATTAAGAGAGGCTCAGACTGAATATGGGTGAAACCTGACAATCCAGATTCCCAAACAAAAACACAAGAATGGGCTAAACTAAGTTTTACCAAGTGGCTGATCTGGATCATCAAACTATTCACTCAACTTCTAATTGTAAGTTACAATTAAGACAACACCCTGACTGCCCGCATTTGGGTGACCCGCAGGCCCCAAACGTGGCCAGCACTACTACAGTATTCTCTGCCTCGTAAATTATGCAGGATTATTATTATTAAATTATTAACCAAATGACTTCATTGGTAATGAGCCTTTCTGCTTGGTCTCATGAAGCTACTCTGCCTGATACCACACCCCTCCCTTAGTCACTGTTTGTTTGTTCCTTCCCACCTATCTGTTAAAGTAACTTTATCCTCACAACTACCACCAGCCTTATTTATCCCAGCATACATACTAACTGTTCTAGGGTGTTTTTAAATATAGTTTTTAAGTATTGTGTTGAGAAATGAACTTATTTATGAATTTATAGCTGCTACACACACAATAAATGGACTGTGCACACACTTGTATACCATGACCCAAAGAAAGCTGTTTGAATTACCTACTCTGAGACAGAATTCACATGGGAAACACTTGCCTGCATTTTATGTTAATGTAGCTGGCACACATTCAGCTCAAAGGATCATGGGCAAGGGCAAGTGATGCTCTGTCTTCTTGGTGCTTGGGGGGGGGCAACAGTGGGAGGGCTTCTAATGTCCTGGCCCCACTGGTGGACCTCCTGGTGGCACCTGGTATTTTTGGCCACTGTGTGACAGAGTGTTGGACTAGATGGGCCTTTGGCCTGATCCAACATTGGTGTCTCTTATGTTCTTATGGGAAGAAGGAGCACATGTTAAGCCATTGTTAGCAGATAATGACCACTCAGAGAAGACGATCCCCCATTACTGCAGAGACGAGATGTCACGTCAAGCATGGACTTTATCTACATCTGTATGGCAGTTTCCTGTTTAAGGTACCAAACTGGCATGGGACAGCCGAGATCCATTTGTACTTCAAAGGAGAAACAGGAAGAAGCAACTTCATACCCAGCCAAATGGTATTCCATAAGATGAAGGATAGTATTTCAATTATTGGACCAACCCATAGGGACACCTGCCCCTTTCTACATTCACCAATCAGGTAGTTCATGGGATGGACTTGTGAGTATGTGGGACTACAGTTTGGCAAGGTGCCACTATAAAAGTAAAGACCCAAACCTTAGGTCTTTGCTAGCCACCCTTTCTCTATGACCTCTATCTTCTTTACCACCTCTTAAGCCTAGCTTCCTATACCACAGCCCCTTTGTCTACTTTAAGATCTCTTGGACTGCAGTTAATGAGGTCCACATCTTAGCAGGTTCTAGCAGGTGTGAGTTAGTTAAAATCCCTAGGAATCCTTTTATCCCCTATTCTTCCATTGCAACGGACAAGACTACTGGAATCAAGCGAGTATAAACTGAAATATACCTCCCTCCCTCCAAGTAACTGATAATCTATTTTGATTTCTTTCTGTAACTCTATAGGAATCTTGAGTGTATGTGAAACGAGAGACTGATTATTTTGTATGTGTGAACTCGAAATCCTTCAGTAAAAAGATTATTTTGTTTTAGAAAAACACCCGTGTGGTCTCCATTACTGGGTCTCTATCGGTAGACACAACCTCGGTATAGCTGGCCAGAACTCACGTTAAAATTATAGGTAGCCATCTGCTGTAGATAAAGCATTTGGCGTAACAATTGTATGTCTGCTTATTTTTAGCTGTTAAGTTTTATATTGTAGCTACCCACCTTGGGTAAATATTCACTGGAGTCAATGCTAGGGGAATTCATCTTGACATCTGAACTCAGTAAGGATATATTACCATAAGGTTCAAATAAGTAATTAATGAAAATGAATATCACATTAATAAAATGCACCGTTAGCAATAGATTATTTCTACTGCTATTGTCCTGTGACATTTTGAAGAAAGGAAATGCCAGCAGAGGCTATCTTCCAGCAATACCAGTTGTCAAGTAATAGCAGGTTAGATCCTACTGGCTTTTAATCTCTGTATTGACCTGTTCCTTGCCTCTCTGCTGCCCCTGTCATGCATGGCATTTATCCATGTGAGACCGATGACTACTGACATACCTTTTCAATTTTCAAAGCACCCCTTGCTCCCCCTTTTGCCAGCAAAAAAGCTGGTAGGATCCAACTGGGGCATGAGAAATGAAAAAGTACAAATATATAAAAGGGCTCTCCAATACTTAAAAAAGTAGACCAGGAAATAGCACTGACAGTAGAACAAACTTTCCAGTCATCCCAATCCCCTAGCCTAGACCAACTGAAAAGAGGGCAAGTAGAAGGAAGGAGAAGCATTTTGATTCCTGAATGATATGGTCAACATATTTAATAAGGGCCTATTATGAACAAGTGTTTTCCCTTGCTTTCACCATGCATGTCCATTGGGTTTTCTTTGTCATTCTGGATTGATTTTCATCCCTTCAGTGCTCAGTTTGCTTTCTGGTAGCTTTTCCCCCGGGTTTTCTGAGTGTGCTTTTGTGCTAATTTCCACCTTGTTTCACTTCCAAGTCAAAGGTAATTCAAAAGCATATAGATTCCCTCAGATTTCCCCCTTCCCTTTTGCCACCCCTCAAAGGTCACTCCCTGCCCACAGTGAGGTCGTTGTGCCCCCTCTGCACCTTCCACCTTTCTCCCCCCTTCTTCAGTGTACAAGCTCCATTTCCCCCTTATTTTAATTTTTAATTTTTTTTCACAAGTGGCATGAGTCTAGCAATATGAGACTATCGCTGAATTAAAAAAAAATAAAACGAGAGGAGAATTTAAATGGAGCTGCATGAGGTTTAGATCACTGCTGGTATTGACTTGAAAGGGGGATCAGAAAGGAGGCAAACGGCAGTGTCCCCAGTGCAAAAAAATAAAAATAAAAATCAGTGCTACATGGAAATAAAATAAGGGCGGGGGGAGATCATCAGTGCGGAATGAAATTGACATTAGATGTAAAAAGAGAGAGAGACTGGGATGGGAAGCCTACAGCTTTGAAAACATTTTTCCCTTTCATGCTTTAGTGAACAAAGTTTTTGGAGGGAATCATTTTGGCAATCTCTGGAAGCCTAACATTAAAATGGCACCTTCTGCAAACTGCCAAGCTTAAGAATCGCTTGGGATCAATCTATTTGGTCACCTTGAGATTGGATTACTGCAATGGGGCTGCCTTTGTCCCAAATCCAGAAGCTGCAGCTAGTGCAGAATGCAGCGGCGAGGTAGTTGCTGTGTCTCTCCATGTGGGAGAACATCCAGCCTGCCCTAAAACACTGCACTGGCTGCCTATAGCATACTGAATTTGATTCAAGGCGCTGGTTCTTACCTTTAAAGCCCTATATGGTCAGGGACCGACTTACCTAAGGGATCACCTTTCCCCACATATCCCCCAGAGAGCACTAAGATTGGGGTCCCAAAATCGTTTGGCTCTTCCAGGCCCTAAAGAAGCCAGGCTAGCAGTGATGAGGGCCAGGGCCTTTTCTGTGGTGGCCCTGTACTGGTGGAATGAGCTCCCGGATGACATCAGGGCCCTGCAGGACCTTTTACAGTTCCACAGGGCCTGTAAAATGAAGCTCTTTCACCAGGCCGCCCTAAGGTTACGGCCCTGGCCTCAACATCAACATCAGCACCAATTTAACTTAATTTAATATCCAACAGCCTGGTGGGAGCCCAGACTGCGGTGGCGGCCAACTGTCTGGATGCTGAGAGCACACCACCACCATTTTGACTTCTATGTTACTGGCACTTATGATTTTATATGATGTGGTTTTACTTATTTAAATGTAAATAATGTAGTGGAGTTCCAGGCATAGCATAGTGAAATCAGCTCAAGTTTATTGATTACAACAGAACTAAAGATACACTGGCCGGTCCGAGGCCGGCTTATATGCAAGAACACACTCACACCCAACACCCCTCCCAATTCCCGTGATAGGCTGTATTTACAAGACCCAGTCTATGATAGGTCTATATCAGGATCCGGGTGACCTTATTGGTATGCACTAGGATCTGTGGTGGCTATTGTTTTAGGGACCAAAGGTCTGCTCGACTGCAGCTCTGCTTGACTATGTGGCCTGGGTAGCGCCGCCGCGGCCATCTTAATACATAACAGAACTAATACTGAAATGCATGTGCAAAACCTGAACCACAAGGGTTTAAATGGACACTTGCTGGGCGCTACTGTGCAGTTGCAATAGGGCAATTGTGTAAATTAAAAAAAAAACCTTTGGACACCACCCCCATACATCACAAGTGATGTTCCACCCCGATTTAGAAAAAGCATGTTTTTTTAGAACAGTAGCTACAGAATAAATACACCAGAGGAAAAAGAATGGTGTGTAGGATGGGCATAGAAGTAAAGATTAAATGGTCACTGCTCTGAAAATCTGCAGTAAGATGTGCATGTGTAATGGGCCATTAACAGATCAAAAGAGGTCAGTTCTGTGTAATTACAGCACATTATTTTCTGACCTTATAGTCAGCCTTGAACTGCCTGAAAACCACATATCTCTGTAATGATAAAAATAGAGGAGAGAGGAAAAAAATAAAATAAAACAAGTTGAAAAATGGGGGAAAGAAATGGAGAACTGGAGAAATGAGACTCATTTTAGTCCTAAAGAACACACCATTTTGGGTGATTTTGTTTTGTAAGGCTCCATAAATATATTGGAAGTGTTAGCACCATAAGTTGCATTTCAGGGATGAAAATCTGTGAACAACCTATCAAACCTATACACCAAAGCAAAATGCTCATGTGCTGATACAACATAATTTCATTGCAAAATAAAAGGAAAGGAGAGGAGTTGTAACATAAAAAGATGTATGCCGTGCATACTGCAAAGACAGTGTTTGTACATATCAAAGTAACAACAAGTATGCAAATGCAGTATGTGATGAAGGGAGCTCTGACTCTTGAAAACTTATACCCTGAAAATCTTGTTGGTCTCTAAGGTACTACTGGACTTGAATCTAGCAATGCAGTATATGTTGGTGGATGGGATATTCCATTCTATGGATAATCATGAAAGACACTGAGAATAGAACTGTCACAGAGTAACGTCATCACAGGAGTCCCCGGTGCAGCCTCATTTGGAAAACTGTGTAGTTTTATTTGCCATATCTAAAAAAAGCAAACTGAACTCCTAGAAAAGGACAATCAAAATGGTCAAACAATTGGAGCACCTTCTCTATGAGGCAAGGCTCAGGCTGTTGGGAATTTTCAGTTTAGAAAACAGGGCAGTATGACTGGCATGACAAAATTAAGTACATAGTTGAGAAGGTGGATAGGAAGAAACTGTTCTTCCTCTCCCATGATACTTGAACTCAGGCATCACTGCATGAAACCAATTGGCAATAAATTCAAGACGGACAAAAAGAAGGACTACTTGACACAATACATAGTTGGCTTATGGTACCACAAGATGTGGTAATGCCTGATAGCTTAGATGGCTTTAAAGGGGTTGGACAGGTTTATGGAGGATAGGTCTATCACTGGTTTTGCCTTGAAAACTGAATGGGTCCTCAGCATGCAAGATTGTTTCAGTAGGCCCTGCGTGTGGGCTTTCCTGTAAACAGACATTGATTCTTCTTTTATTCCTTTATTTTACTTCATGCAACGCTGCTGCTGCTTCCAAACAACGTTCAAACAATGACAGATTTCCTAGGTAAGTATTCCGTTTCCCTCAATGCTTCATCATTTTTTCCCAGTTAACTTTAGTGGTTTGTACCTTTGGTTAATCACTGTGGTCCATTAGTGGCTTGAACTTGGACCTGGAGAATACAATGAAAGAAAAAATATTTTGGGGGGTAAGTCCCATGATTTTTTAAAATATACATAATGAGAATGATGATTGGAATACTTTGTTTATGCTAAGCAAAAGGAAAGTACACATGCAACTGCAAGCTAGTTTTTTATTGGATTATTATTACAGCATGGAAACAGATATTTTGGAAAATTTCCTTAGAGACAGGGGCTATCCTAAAAGGGTAATGCAGGAAGCTAAGGAAAGAGCTAAACAAATAAATAGGAGGGATTTGTTTAAAAATAAGCAGGATGATGGCAAAATCAAAATAATAGCTTGTGCTTTTGATTATTTAGTCAACGTTACCTGTTGGATTTTTCAAGTATGGAATATGTTTTGCCTGAGACATGGTGATAGTAGAAGAGCATGTTTTTCAACATCCTTAGCTTAACATAACATGGAATATAGACCAATTTAATAACTGTAATTCCTGTGGTCAAATATATGTAAATTTGCCCATGTCAGAAATTATATGTTTATTTTTAAATTTTAAATGATGTCACCCAAAGGATTAAATTTAGCTCTTGCTTTATCTTCATTTATTTAGCTACTTGTATAATTTTGATGGCTGCCTGGAATAAGATTTGGAAATAGTTCATGCTGTAACAGATGTGAGCAATCAAGGTATGGCAGATAATAGAGTGGCTGTGAAGACGGTAAAGAATGAGAGCCAGCAGATGCCGAAGGAAAATACAAGATTAATTCAGAGTAAGAGGCAAAGAGTAAGCATGTCCATGATTGTTCACACTTGAAAAAGGATGAATGAATAAGAGTGGTAACCATATTATAATTTATTTGTAAAACAGCTCCATGTATAAACAAGCAACCTGACGAAGCATTGAGGGAAATGGAATACTTACCTAGGAAATCCGTCATTGTTGTTTGAAAGTTGTTTGAAACCTCCAGGTGAGGGCTGGAGATCACTGAAAATTACAGTACAAGCCAGTTTGCCCGGCAAGGCGGGATATAAATTGAAAGGAATGAATGAATGAATACAGCTGCTCTTCAGGTAGCAGAAATCAGTTCCTCTGGAGAAAATGGTGGACTGTGTCATTATACCCTGCTGAGGTCACCACAGCACAAACACACATAATATAATATATATTATATGTCTATTCAGCAGCCAAACGTATATTGTGTTTGAAACTCATCCTCAGATTTGTTTAGCTCAGGAAAACAGGTGCTGAACAGGATGGTTCAAATGTGTGTATGTGTGTATATATATGTGTGTGTGTGTGTGTGTGTATGTATATATGTGTGTGTGTGTATACATACACACATAATATAATATATATTATATGTCTATTAAGCAGCCAAACATATATTGTGTTTGAAACTCATCCTCAGATTTGTTTAGCTCAGGAAAACAGGTGCTGAACAGGATGGTTCAAATGCCAACTCCCAGCTGATAGGGGATAAGGTTGGTTAGATAAATTCTCTTAATTCCTCTTTACTCAGAATTATGATTTTTCAATTCAAATATGACCATGATTAGTTTATAACAATTTGTTTATAATATATTATGAATATTGTTTATAATATATTATTAGTTTATAATAATTTGCAAACTTATTTCCAGTCATGGCTTTTGATTTTAATATACTGGGCTGTTTGACCACAAACCATCACTTGTCAATTCAGATATCACATCAAACTATAGTTAAGCTCTCTTAAGCATGATTTGGTGTGATGTTTGAACTAAACTAGTGTGTGCAGAACAACACAGAACAAAGCAGCATATATGGACATACACATACACAATGTCTATGAAAGTACTAGGAGAAGACTTACATCACCAAATTGTGACAATCCACATCACCAGACAAAATATCAAATATGCAGTCAAATTCAAAGGAAATAAATCATTTGTAACATGGTTCTTGGGTTGTTGATTAGAGTTGCAGTGTCAGACTGAGATTTGGAAGACCCAACTTCAAATCTCCAGTATTCTGCAAAACATTCTAGGAGATCTTGGGCCAGTTTCTTTCTCTCCCAGCCTAATGTGTCTTACAGAGTTGTTGTGAGGATAAAATTAAGGGAGGGAGAACAATGCATGTTATGCTGAATTCCTTGGGTAAAGGGCACAATAAAATGTATATCGTATATATATACAATGTAATACACACAATGTTTTCAAAAATATTACCAAAATATTTAAAGTAAAACATTTCATGCTAGATCAGTGATGCAGACAGCTTTATTCGTTTGTTTACATAACTACCCCTTCATATTAGCCACTTTACTTTTCTCTACTGTATGTTGTTTTTTTTAATGACAGGTGTTGTTACTGATCTGTTGTCATCTGAGAAGAGCTATAGGAGCTTAAAGGTAGGACCTCTATATCAATAAAATGAGTATACAAGAGTATACAAGAGCAATTTACTCCATTTTTACTGGACAGCACTTGAGGTGATAGAAGCAAGTTACAAGGACAAATTGCACATTTCTCAATAGGCTCATATTATTTCTGCTTAAGCGGCGGTGTCATCCTAAGCTGTTACTGTGAGTCTTTGTGGTTTATTTGATGTTATAGTGTTATCCAGCACACATTTGCTTTTCTAAGACTAACTTTTTGAGCTGATATCTGTTCAACAAGCACTTTCAAACTCATAAGCCCTTGTTGCTTGTAAACACTGCAGTTTGTCAATTCAGTTCACTCAATAAATGGAAAGTTAAATTATGAGTCTGTCAATTTCTAGGTGATTGAGCAAATTTTGACATTCCTCAAATATGGGTGCTAGGAGATTTCCTAAAGGTAAAGGCTAAATATGGCTGATTTGGTTTTGGGTCCCCCCCCCCTGAAGTGGTCATGTTGGTAGTGCGACTGTTGCTGCATTCACATGACAGAGATTCCACATGGCATGGCATAACTTGGTCTTCACCCTTGTTAGTCATGGTTTCCCCTTCACACTAGATGCAGATGGCATCCCCCCCCCCCCCATTATTGTAATGTTGTCATCATGATTCTGCACCCACTTATTTTTGTGGTGTATGCATAGTGCAGCTCAAAAATAACATTATATTTGAATCCTTTTGGTAATGCTACTTACTGGTAGGAACTAGTTGTCCCACTGCTGCCATTTACATTGAAAAGTCTAATTGGTCCCCTATTGCTTGGAGGAAAGGGACAGAGCATTTCAGGAACTTTTCAAAAGCTGAGTCAGCAGCAAAACAAAACAAAACAAAACCTTCACACTTGTATTGTCATAAAGTATTAACAGTGTTAGACAGGACTTTTTTGTAGAAAAAGCCCAGCAGGAACGTAATAGGCCACACCCCTGACAGTGCAGCTCATTAGCATATTAGGCCACACCCCCAATGCCTTCCCTTGGCTTGCCCGGAGTCCACACACTTAACCACTACACCAAACTAGCACCACTACACCGAACAACACCACTACACCAAATTTAAATGCCTCCCCCATCCTTCCAGGGGCCCCCCTGACCTGCCTGCCTCAGAGTTTCCGGGGTGTGTGTGTTCACTCTCCAGGCCTTCCCTCTGTAGCCACACATGGAGAGGTTTTGGCTGTAGTTGGTGTGGCCAACTCTGAAGCCAGCCGGAACTCCGTTCCTGTGCATTCCTGTCCAAAAATAGCCCTGGTGGTAGAACATTCCCTGAACATTTTTTTTTTTTTAACTTTCTCTTTTGTCAGCAAGGAAAGCAAGGCAATTCACTATGAAAATACAGAGGAAGAGAGTGAAGGGGGCATTCCAGACACCTGTGGATGCTGCTAATGCCTGCTATCTTAATACAAACTGTACTAGAACTTTGTATTATATTATGTTTTATAATCGTATTGTTATGATTTTACTCAATTTGTATTTTAGCTGTTTTATATACTCCATGTAAGGTGCCCTGAGCCTGCCTTGGCAGGGGAGGGTGGGATTGTATAGGATTCTTGCCCTCACGCCTGTCCAGGAATGAGGGGGAAGCCTATACTTTTCAATAACTTAAACAATAATCCAGAAAGGTATGCTACTTTCTCTGGATTTCAGAACAAAAGCCAACAGAACCTTTTTAACTAGAGTCCTCTTCCAGCCCAAGATCAAGGTTCAGACTCTTAGCTGGCCTCTGGGACTTAACACATTAGCAACTCTAGCTCAGAGATGCCCTTAATCTTACATAGGTAGCGTGTGGCCAGCTAGGCACAGGAGTTTAGCCTTGAGATTCAGGTACAACAATACAGACAAGCTAGAAACCAGGATAAGTTTATTCAGCACAGAACTTAGCAATTAGACTACAAGGATTTCAAAACAAGAAAACTTATGGCTCTTGGCCCTCACTAAACATTAAAGAGATCTACATAATTACCAGAGATGATCTATAGTCCAAGATTGTCCAGTGTTATAGTCCAGGTACCATCATTGTGCAAGCATGCAGCCATGTGCTCAGCCTCACAAAGGAGTTCTTTGTCTCTCCCAGAGACAGCATGGCAAGACAGCATTTCAGGTGTCCATCCAAGATCTCACAAACCGGAACAGAGAGAGAGCAGAAGAGAACAGGAACTCTCTTCCAAGGGATCAGACAGTTAAAAACCCCAATCTAGTCGCAAATTAGCCCTGGCCAGGAGCCAATTGGAGTAGACATAGGAGTGTCCAATTGTTGAGTTGCCATGGGTGCAACATTTGAATGGCTAGAGCTCTGAAGGCCACACCTGCAGTCATGTGACCCCTAAATTCCAGCTAGTCCATGGGCTATGTGCCTTCTGACATGCTTCGGCTACGTGAACCTCTGACATGCTTCGCAGGGCCATCTGGTCTCTGTCAGCATAGAAGTGTGAAGAATGTGGGGTTATATGGCAGGGCTATTGATGTCATTTGGCTTCAACAGGAGCAAGGCACAGCATGATATCAGCAAGACATTCCAGGGGAAGGCATGAAACCTTTAGAAATCAATATTTCTATACAGGGAGATTAATTAATTAATTAATAAAAATACATTCCCTTCCAGACACTGAAAGATATTTTGCCAAAAACTCCATGCGAGGAAATGTTTTTCCACTGTTTTTTAAAGCAGAGTTTTTAATCGGGGGAAAATTGGCATGTTAACAATTTGAACAGGAATGGAGGATGCTATTGTGTGGAAATAAAAGGTATACAACTTGAGTTGCTGAAACAAAGAGAAACCTCCATGTGAGATTGACCAAAATCAAAATACAGAAAAGTGTACACAATGACCTGACAGTGATTCTCTTGCTCACTCTTTTTGACTTCACTTATTAGGTTAATCACATGGAAGCTGAAGTTGTCTAATTACCACTTGTCAATACTACTCTTTGCTTACCATTGCTGCAGGGCCGACTCACCCGCTAGGTGAACTAGGCGTTTGCCTAGAGCGTGGGTGAGCCCTTAGGGCGTGGGAACAGAGGCAGGGGTGGCCGCAGGAGCCAAGCACTGCAGCGCCCCCTCAGGCCAGCCAGCCGCCACCTTGCGAGGCCTCCGCTCCGCCTCCCGTGCCCGCCCGCCTTCCTGGGCTGCCTCCCTTCCCTTCCTCCGGCACTGCAGTCGGTGCCCTGGGGGGGCGGGGCCTCTAAGCCAACCTCTCGCCCTGACTCAGAGAGGCCGCTCCCAACCAACAGCCGCCTTTCCCCAGATTGCGCCGTCCAGGCGCTCCTGGGTGTCCGAGGCGGTCCCAGACACCCGCCGCCGCTCCGCAAAGCCCGGCGGTGCTGGGGACGTGGAAGTCGGCAGGGGAGGAGGTGGCGGCACCCCCTCCCACCCGGCGGCCTGAATGCTGCTCCGCTCCCGCCCGCCTGCCTAGCCACAGCCTCCGGCCCTCCTCTCCCCTGCCGTCCGGTCAGGTGGGGCATGCTGGGCTGGGTCAGCCACTCCTCCGCACCCCCCGGGCTTGGCCACTCCCCTCAGCCTGTCTGAGCCGACTACCAAGGCGGCCTCCACCTCGGCCCAGGCTCAGCTGAGCTGGGCTGCCCTAAGGGGGCATCCTGGGCCCGCCCCGGTGGCGCCTTGGTCCGTGTGCTCGTGTTTTCCTCGCGGGGGCTTACTCCCAAGGAGGAAGGAGTCGTGCACCAGCTCGAGGCACCAAGGCTTGGCTGGAAACCCGCCCCAACCCACAGGCGGGCGGGGAGGGGCTGCGATCCTCCAGCCGGGCGACTGGGCCAGCCGGGTGGGAGCTGGAGGGTAGGGTGGCACCCTCTCCCCTGAGCCTCCTCCTCCTCGGGACTCCCTGGCGGGGCAGCCCAGCCCGCCTTGGCTCCGACACCGCGCCCGGACTCGGCTTCCCATCCGCCCGCGCCCAGACTCCTGGTGGCAAGGCCCTGCCGAGAAGGAGCCGGGATGGATGGCCGGAGGGCTCCCCCCTCTCCAATCCCCCCCTCCAGGCTGGCGGTGGTGCGATACCAGAGGCGCAGAGGAGATGCGGCGCCCCTCTCGTCTCCTGCACTGGGATGAATGGAGAAGTTGGGAGGCGAGGAAGGAGCCACCTGAGTGCAGTCGAACAGCGCAGGAGGCTCAGGCAAGGGGCTCTTCGGCCGGTCCCTCCCACGGCCCGGGTCCCTCCCGCCCGCCTCGGTGGGGAGGGAGGGGATGCGCTGCCCTAGACGGGCTGGGCTTGGATTTCAGTTAGGGGCAGGAGGCGCCGGCACAAAGGCCGAGGCACATTAGGGCTGGCCAGGGAGGGTTACGGGCATCAGCTGCAGCCTCTGCAACTTCTCCTCCTCTCCCTCCCCCCCTCGAGAGAGAGAGTGTGCCTTGGGAGGTCGGGGGGAGCCCGGCTCGGCTCTCTTCTCCGCCCCGGTGGAGCTTCGAGGCTGCTGCGGCTCCCGCTGCTTGCCTCCTTCCTTCCCGCTCTCTCGATGGGGGGGGGAGAGGAGGAGGTCTCCCTTATCCCCCTCCCGCCTCCCCCTCCCTGGCTCCCCGAGAGGCCTCTGCAGGGCGCTGCCTGTGCCGCCCCCCACACCCCGCACAGTCCCCGGGCGGTCCAGGGGAGGGGCTTCCCTGGGCACCACCTCTCCTCCGGCCGGCTCTCCCTTCCTCCCGTCTCCAGGTCCGGCCGGGAGGTTGGCACCTGCGCTCGCCTAGAGCGCAGGACAACCTCGGGCCGGCCCTGCATTGCTGCTCTCCCATCTCTCTCATCCTCAATGCAAACTGACTCTGTCAAATCCACTTACCTTTGCTTCACTATCCATTAACATCTGTCCTCTAATACTTTTAAATGGAGTGGAATCCAATTTGACTTTCTCAAATCCGCCTTTAAATTGTCTGTGAATTTTGGTGCAGAGTATCCTCTATGAAAATATTTCACAAACATTTGATACTCTATAGAAACCCTTCACATATAATGATTTCAAAATTTTTGACATCCAGTGACAGAGGGTGTCTAACAATGCTTGAAAAAAGCCATGCAGTAGTATCTTGCATTACCACTCGAACATGGAGTGATGACTGGTTGCCTTAGAATGAGATACAGTTGGTTTGGAGGGTGGAGTCTATGGCTTTGTACCTGTCTGAGGTCCCATGCCTCCTGAAACCTCACCCTCTCAAGGCTCCATCCCTCATACCTCCAGGAATTTCCCACCTGGAGTTGGCAACCCTATCTTCTTCCCAGCCAATCATCAACCTACCTTTATTTCCCCCTCACTCTTCAGCTTTCCACCCCACACACACCTGCAGCCTCCCCCGTGCTCTGAAGCCCTGACTGCTACGTCACATTGGCTGTCATACGGGGGCCACCTCAGCAGCATATAAGGATACAGAGCCCACCATTTTCTCCAGGGGAACTGATCTCTGCCATCTGGAAAGCATTTGTAATTCTGAGTGATATCCAGCCCTCACCTGGAGATTGGACACATTTTACCTCAGAACAGCAAAACTGTTTAGAATGTTAGAGGCAAAAGCCAATCAAGTCGCATATGCAAACGACCTCTGTGTTCCGAGGCAGAGGCCAATGAGGCTGCATATGCAAATAATCTCTATGTTCTGACTGGCTATGGGGGGGGGAGAGGAACTGCAAAATGTTTAGAATGTTAGAAGCAGGACTCAGGCAAAGCAGCCAGTGGATAGGGAGACCCTCTGAATTACAGATCAGAGAGCAAACTGATTTTGGAGCATGTGGAACGTTCTAGAGAAGTGCCACCACCATTCGGCTTTTATTTATAAGGGAGATTGGTGTATTTTATCTATTCTGGCTGGATTCTTAAACTGGTTTCCATGTGTCCCCCTCTTTGTTGCAAAAGCGGTTCTCTGCTATGTACCACTTTCTTCTAGATCTAATTTCAGGTCAGTAGCCATGTTAATCTGTAGTAGTAGACCAAAACTCACAATCAGATGTCAGGTATCTGGACACGTTTATCTGCCATTAGATATCAGGTGTCTGATGAAGTGAGCTTTGACTCATGAAAATTTATATCCTGGAAAAACCTGTTGGTCTTTAAAGTGTTACTGGACTCAGATGTTGTTCTCTGGCTCTAGGTAATTGTTGGCTCATTGAAAAATGTTGGTCTTCCATGAGCAGAAGCTCATGGTGACAGATGAACATGCTCTTTAGTGGAGAATCACTGTTGCAGTGCAGCACACATAGAAGCAAGAGTTAGGATCCATACCTTCAGTTCTTTTAGAAATTCTGCAAGTTAAAATATCATTTAGGATATGTGGAACACAGGGTAGAACAATAAAGGAACAAAATATCAGAAATCATCTCATTGTTAATTCAAAGCCCCTGCTTCATGTGGACCCAAATTACTGTATCAGGCAACTTTTATTTGGACTTGTAGGAATTTTCATCACTTTAAAAAAGAACAACAAAACTTAATGCTGACAATTCAACCAATTCATTAACACTTCTGGAGAACAGTTCGAAAGTACTGTTGTCACACCTTGGGATGAAACTCAGTTATGTTTCATGATGATGTAGATTTAGCCTTTTAGCTGTTTACATTTTTTTACAGTGCATTTTCATCTATAATTGGGATGTTCACTCATATTAATTAGAAACAAATCTGAATGCACTATTAATATCCTTCATCTGGTTGTTAAAAATCAGTTGATTTGTATCTCTGGACAATTAAACTGTGGAATGCACTCCCAGAGGAGGTAGTGATGGCCATGAGCATAGGTGTCTTTAAAAGGGGATTAGAGAGGTTCATGAAGGAGAGGTCCACAACAGCTACTAGCCATGGTAACTGAAGTAGCCTCTATTGATAGAGGCAGCAAACCTCTGAATACCTGTGTTGGGAGCCAGTAGAAGGGGAGGGGCTTGTCCTGTTTTTTGGTCCTCTAGGGAAACTGGTAGCAGCTGTGTGAAACAGTATGCTGTAGTAGGTGGACCACTGGTCTGATCTAGCTGGCACTTCTTAAGTTCTTATATTACCCAGTGAGCATTCATGGCAGATTGGGGATTCAAATCTGAGTCTCCCAGATCCTAGACCAAAATTCTAACCACTACACCACACTGGCCACCCTTGCACAGTGTGAGGAAAGGGGGAGGTGCACCATGCCTACAGGCAGAGCATATACTAGTCATGGTACATCCCCCTGCCCCAAAGACAGCATGCCTAAAGGGTTTAGCCATTCAGAAGGCAAGGTGTTGTAGAGGAAGGAGGTATAAGAGAGCAAGGGCCAAACCAGATTAGATACCAGAGATCTACTATGAGGAAGAATTGGAGATTGCTTCCTCCACATGAAAAAAATAGGGAGTATTTAATTTCTCGGTTTCATCTCAATGTCTTTAATTTCATGTAAAAGCAGCTGTATGGTTTCTGAAATCTCTATGCTGCTGCTATTAGTCCAACAGGAAAAGAAACTCCTGAAACCTCTCATTGACATTTAAAGCCCAATGATTATGGGTGAGGGACTCTAAACAGTGTCCTGTCCAGATGTCATTCCAATGCTTGAATGAAGCATAATTTCCCAGAGAGCCTCTGATTCCGTAAGTCAATGTGTGGGGGATGTTGGCATCAATCAAGCATGATTGCATAAAGTCAGGATTTAAGTCGCTTCACCAGCATGCTCTGTTTTTTGTTTAAAAATAGATCCCTCACCTCCATCTCTGGAATAAAGGAAAAACTGACATGCTGATTTTTGACCTCATGTTTCTACTCTGCAATTTAATTAGGTATAAAATAGGGACTGCTGCGGTGGCTCAAGTGGTTAAGATGCTGAACTTCAGGCTGTGGAAGGTTGGTAGTTCAGCAGTTCGAGACCCAAGTGTGCCGCATAACGGAGTGAGCTCCCATCTCTAGTTCCAGCTCCTGCCAACCTAGCAGTTCGAAAGCAAGAAATTGCAAGTAGATAAATAGGTACCACTTCAGTGGGAAGGTAACAGTGTTCTGTGCGCCTTGGTGTTTAGTCATGCCGGCCACATGAGCACGGAAACGTCTTCGGACAGCGCTGGCTCTTCGGCTTTGAAACAGAGATGAGCACTGCAACCCTAGAGTCGGATTCGACTGGCTTTCGAGCAAGGGAACCTTTACCTTTAATTAATCAGTATTTTGAAGCTAGGATTACAGATATGCAAAATTATACTTTGCTTCTTGGATTTTCACAATGCAATGGTGGGGGAATCCAAACTGTATCAAATGGATTAGAAAAAACATGAATAAAACACAATTTTGAATATTAGGAATGATTTTTTTCTAAATAAACAGAAGTTTAATGTCTCCAAAGTCCTATGTCACAGCAATATCAGATCTTTATAGCTATTTTATATGGCAGGGTAGGCTGATAGATGGTGAAGTGTTCATGGCCTGCCCAAAGAGCTATGTGGATTACCATGTTGTCTTTAAGTTCTCTTAATATTAATGGATTTAGACTGGAGTAACTCTGCAGAGGATTGCATGGTCCAGCTTTTTGTCCACTTATCACACTATACAGAAATTAAGTTTTAAATCAAGAGACACATGGGGAAATTCCTTGGTGTTGAGCTTCTAGTAGGAAGGCAGCATTTTTCACTCACAGCAACATTCTCTCAGTGCAGAATCCAAAAATATTGTTTACTATGTGCTGTTTTAAATGCAAAAGAATGAAAAAAAGACTGTAGAATACAGTGTTCAGGAAGGCAACCTCTGCAAGTCACATGCTCCATATACCCTAAAGCTGCAACCTGAAAAAGAAAAAGGGTCATTGTTTAGCTTCAGCATTTGAACTCCGAAGCCCTCTGACTAAGCAAGCACAGTCAAGAGGACAAGAATTGTTCATTCAAGTATGGAGCAGCTGAAGCTGAAATTCCCAACATTTGACATGTACTGCTTTAAGGGCCATTTCCGTATCCCAGAAGTGCATGCAGGCTTAAAAGAAATAGATCACTGTGCTTGCACGCACAAACCAATTTGTATGAGATACAAAATATCAAGCACATTTAAGATCAGAACCTTTATTTTGATCTTTTAAAGACACCACTCCAAGGTATGTCCTCTTCTTGGATAAATGAATATTAAACTAACTTTAAAAAACAACAACTCTGCATTGTGTAGAATATTATTGATTGCAGTAAAACCAGGTGAAGAATTCCCAACATTCTGCCTATAAAATATGATTTGTGCTAGAATAACTTGAATTCCTAAGAGTCTATTGTACAGCTGGAAGCATGACAACAGAAAAACAACTTGTCCTATAAAGTAAAGCTATTAATAAATACTGAATGTACTGTAGTGATTTTATATCGTGCTAGACTCAAGGCTTCAGTTTATTGATCTGAAATACTTATATCCCACCTTCCATCCAAAAGTCTCAAGGGCTGAGTTCAGACTGGCTGTTGGCCCCGATATAGGCACAAGCCAGAAACATTTCACAAATGGATTAAAGGGGCCGTTCACACAGGCACATCTGTCAGGCATTCCCCAGCTGTACTCAACCCGTTTTGTAATGCTTCCCTCCTGAGTTTAAAAGATACCAGGTGAAAGTGGTATCAAACCCTGGAAAGTGCGATTATTCCACATCCATCCCGCTTCCTGAAAGTGTGAATGTGAAAAGCTGCAATCCAGTAAGGATACCTGATTACCAGAAAAAGCTGCTTACAGCCACGCCTCTGGGCCAATAGTGTGAACGCTTCCTTGTGCCTCCTCCCCTGTATGCTCCTGCATCATTCCAAATCTTTTTTGCCATGACTCCCTCCCACTTCAAACTGCCAGTCTGAACTCAGCCAAGGTATCTTACACCAAGAATGCTCAACAATATCCATAAAACACTAAAATTCAGACTAAGACCTAAACAGCAATATCCCATACAAAAATGACACATGACCAAAAACTTCAGGCTCAGATTAGACACTGCACGTAACGTTGCAATTTTAAACATGGCTGAAAAGTCCTAAGAGGCAGGGGCAACAGCCTTGTACCTCTTGCGGAAAGGCAGAAATGAAGAGGCCCTTCTTACCTCCTCCAACAGCCTGTTCCCAAATAGTCAGTACTACAACTGAGAAGGTGTGGGTTTTAGCAATAACAGAGCTAACAACCCTGGTAAAGAGATTGCAAACAGCACCTAGTGCATGGGTGCATACAGGGAAAGATGGTCCTTAATTTAAACAGGGTTTTCCAGACTGAAAAGTATGCAGACGGAGAGTGATTCAGCAAAGCATACTTAATTCAGTCAGGAACAAGACGCTTTGGCCGGCTCGCAGGCCAGCTTATATTCCCTCAGAACCCACCCCCACAACACACACCCCACTTCCCGATAGGCTATTTACAGTGACCGAGAGACCTATTGGCCTCACGGTCTGGGACCTAGCCCTCTGATAGGGCGGGCTAGGATCCTCCTGGCCCATTGTCTTTAGGCGATGTCAAGGCTGAATACACTACACAGACACACACAAAAAATCATCACAGCATACCATCTGAAGTCAGCAAAATCCTTTTTGTACCCTCCCCTTCTCCAGTGTAGCAATGTAAGATGAAACAAAGATGCCTTCCAGACAGCCTTAATGTGATGGTTTCATTACCCTTCACTGTCATGTTTCCCCCCCATCCTTGCCACACATATTCATTAATATACTCTTGCTTTCCCAACTTTTCTCTGTACACTCCCCACGCTCTTTCTCACACCCATTTCCCCCTGATCTATTTTCTTGAAATGGCTTGATTTTTGGGGAGGCCATCAATTTCCTGTCTGTAATGGCTGTGCCATTGAACATTGCATGGCAGTGATGCAACCAGAGGTCATTTCGGGGGGGGGGGAACGTGGGGAACGCAGTCCCCCCGGGTGAGGTGCAGGGGGGCGGGGCACATGACGAAGCCCCGTCCCCTGCTTCCGGCCGTTCCGCTTCCAGCCTTCATTCAGCCAGGAGGAGGCAGGAGAACAGGGAGGGTAAGTTGCTTCCTCCCCGCCTCTCCCCACCCCTGCCTGCCTGGGGCCAGGGAGGGCCTTGGCGGGGCTTCCTCGCACTCCTGCTGGCCTTGCAGGTCCACCGCCGGGCCCCTGATGTCAGGGGGTGTGGCATATGCTAATGAGTTATGCTAATGAGTTCCCCTAGCTCTTTTTCTACGAAATGACCCCTGGATGCAACAATATAGCAAGCAAATTCTAAGGGAAGCAATGGCCAGTTAGGACATTGGAAACAAGAAGAGAGAGAAGAAGAGATTGGATTTATACCCCGCCCTTCACTACCCAAAGGAGTCTCAGAGCGGCTTACAAACTCCTTTCCCTCCCCCTCCCCACAACAGACACCCTGTGAGGTAGGTGGGGCTGAGAGCTCTGACAGAAACTGCTCTTTTTCAAGAATAGCTGTGCCAGAACTATGGCTTCTCCAAGGTCATCCAGCCAGGTGCAAGTGGAGGAGTGGGGAATTAAACCCGGCTCTCCCAGATTAGAGTCCACTGCTCTTAACTACTATACCAAACAAGCAGCCAACCCTCTCCTCACAGCCACAAGGAACATACCTTTTCATAGCACACCTGAGTGCCATGCCTGGGCATCATTTTCAAACACTGTGTGCACTGAGCGCTAGGTTCCTTTTCAACACCCTATCAAAAGAAAAAGAAAAAAAAGAGAAAGTCAAGCCTGTGGGAGTACAAAGGGTATCCTGGAGAGAAGTTTACAATTAATTGTTACAATTAACAATTCAGGCAGTATTCATGATGTTTGCCATCTTGTGGACCCTATATAGGTGGAAAGGCAGCATAGATATGTTTTATATAAATAGGATGATCTCCTTTAAAGTTTTACTTTTAAAAAAATGCACAGTCCCCACCAAAGAGAAGCACTGAATTCCCCAGTGATTTTAATGAGAGAGACATGGGAAAACTGGCAATCTCATGGGCCTCTTGTTCCAAAGCAACATCCCCTCAGCCCTGTGATTGCCCATGATCACAGCTATACCAGATTCTTTAGCTACTGTCCCTGATTCGCAAAGGGAAGGAAGGACGGGAAAACCAATTGAAACAAGTGTTCAAACAAGAGAAAATGGCTAACCAATCAAAGCCCTCACACATACACAGGCAATGATTTGCTCGTGGACTTTTGGGATGGTAACTGAATGGGTGCTGCTGGGGGGGGGGGGAAAGCCAGCAGCTAAACAGTCTGTCAATGAAGGCAGGACACATATATGGGGATGTTTCACATAGGACCCCACAGTGTGGAACAATTGTTTTGATTGCTCTGTGAATTAAGGTGGTCTGTAGGCAAGGATAAGGCTGCACTCCTACAGATAAATGAACAAAAGAGAAGTAGATCTATTTTTAATAGATTCATAGGAAGTGTATAATGAGGTTCTTACTAAATTGAACTGTTCCGATGCCTATCAATAGGGTTGCCTGCATTCCTGCTATGGCAGGAGACCTCCCACTGATTGCTGTTATTGCCCACTGCCACTTGGAGTGGCAGTGGGAGAAAAATAAAAATGTTGCCAGTCTCTGCCAGTATGTTGCTTCCAGGTACAACTCAGAAGTGAAAATAGCTAGCTTTAAGAATCATTGGAAACTCTATGGGTTCACCCCTGCCATGTCCCCACTTTCCAATTCTCATGCCTCTTTGGAGGTGAGAAACTGTCAAAGTAACCATGTTAGTATTCCCTGCTTAACCATATTGATATTCCCCGCTTTACCATATTGAGCTGCAGCAGGGAAACCAACCCCAGTACAGCATGGCAAAATGGTTTGACCCAACTCAGCAGGGATACAATTAATCATATCTTCATCCACTAATGATCATTTTGAGTCATGATAAAGACCTGGCTTAATCTGGCTTTAGTTACATCACTGGGAAGCCAAATAACTTTTTTACTCCAAAAATGTTTGTGGGTGAAAATTCAGTGTAATCATAGGGTAGGCATATCTCTCAGAAAGAGAACCAACAGCATCGATTCACTTGTGTTGAGGCAGAATTTCCTTCTTCCTACTGATCTTCACAAAATCAAAGAGCATTGGCAATAGAAAGAAATGAGCAACCTGCACATTGCCAGAGGCATCCCTAGGAAAAAGAGCAGGTTCAGAAACCAATAATTAGGATATTGTATAGTATATTTTTACTGGAGAAAAATAGGATTGAAGCAAGCAGGCACAGATCAAAACAACTTTTCATATGCTCTTTAATATACTAAGCCTTTAACATTTTGTTTTTCATGTCTGCAGGAGATCAACAGCAGTCGGCTGGAGAAAGGAAATGAGCTACTGTCTTTTTATTGTTCGATTTTGGGAATGGAAGCCATTGCTGAGCTGAGAGTTTGCAGCATGTGTCAATAAGTTATTTATTTGGCAAAGGAGGGGAGAAATGCTGTTTGCTGCCTTGGCAGCCAGAAGGAACAGCTGGTATTTTCTATTCTTGAAATGGAATGCCAAGGATAGAAATACACGGGGAACCGGTAGTGCAAAAAAACTCAGAAATCTGTCTAAGCAGCTGTTACTATAATGTGCCTAGTGCAAACATGCAAAATGTCACTGTTAAATTGCCAGAGACTTTGGCAGTTTATAGTGTTAATGTGGGGTATTCTGTGGCTGGCTACAGTGTCAAGGCTCTCTGCTCAGCAGCATGCATTTCCTTGCCTGTTTGCTGAAGCATTGCCAGTGAAGGAAGCATAGGTAATGCAGAGATATTGAAAAGCTTCATTAATTGTGTCTATGATTTCTTTTTAAAATTGAATTTAGTCTTACAACTAATTGGGTAGGAAGGAACCAATTAGCTGTGCTTGCAACAGAACCATGAAGTAAAGAAATAAAAGAGATTAAGCCTTCACTAGCACAACAATCTTTAAACTGCAAATAAAGCTTAGTTGATTATTGGCCAGTGGGAAGGGGGGTGAGCAAAGGATGCACAAATTCACTTTGGAGGCTCTTTTGGTTAATACAACAGGAGCCTTGTTAGATCAGACCATGGAGTGCAGCATTCTCTTTCACATAATGTCAGCCAAATCCTCTGAAAAACCTAAAAACAGTTCACAGAGATAAAAGCCTTCTCCACAACACCAGTATTCAGAGGGTTCCCACTACTGAATATAGTGTTACCATGGAGCCATTTACTTATTGTGTCTAATGGCCACTGATGGACCAATCATCCACAATAGTATGGTACTGATGACCAGGAATGGTGGGGAAAGAATGTGAATGAACAGTACACTGAGTGGTAACTATAACTAAGCAGGAATACTCAGAACTAAGTCCCCTTTTCTCTCTCATGGATTGCTGCCTTGATGCGGCAAGGGTGCTTGCATGGTTCAATGAGGCTGTGGGCTATGCTGTAGAGGGCCACCCAGGATGGACAGGCCACAGTGGAGAACTCAGACAAAATGCAATCTACTGGAGAAGGAAATAGCAACCCACTCCAGTATCTTTGCCAAGAAAACCCCATGGATAGTAACAAAAGGCTAAAAAATATGACACCGGAAGATGAGACCCTCAGGTCAGAAGGTGTCCAATATGTTACTGGGGAAGAGCAGAGGGCAAGTACAAGTAACCCCAGAAAGAATGAAGAGGCTGGGCCAAAGCTAAAAGGACATTCAGCTGTGGATGTGTCTGATTGTGAAAGGAAAGATCGATGCTGCAAAGAACAGTACTGCATACCGGATGACCTTTCTCACCAGCTTTATATTGATGTTGAAAAGTATAGGGGACAAGATGGAACCTTGGGGAACTCTGTAGGCTAAAGATTAAGGGGCAGAGTAGCAGGGGCCCCCCGCACCACATTTGGAAACCTATCCTTACTCTATCTCTAATGAGGTAGTTCCCCTCACCTCTTCAGGGATCCTGTTCCACAGAGTAGGAGACATGATGGAAATGGCCGAGGCTCTGGCCAATGCCAGATGGAACACTCTAGGTTTTGGAATAGCCAATAGATGTCTGTCTGTTGACCATAGCACACAGGAACATATGGAAAGAGTCAGTCCTTCAAATATGTTTGTCCCAGATTCTTAAGGGCTTTAAAGGACACAACCAGCACCCTGAACTGAACTTGAAAACAGACTAAATATCAACATAGATTAAATAATAAAATAGACTACATAATAACATACTACTGGTAGTAAAGTAAGGACATATTACTAGTACAAATGGATGAGGATGGAGCAGATGGTCACAGAACCTACTGGGGGGAGATGATCCTGGACTTGGTCTTCAAGGCCTGGTGAGCTATGTAAATGTGATAACACAAGTTGGAAACAGTGACAATAATGATATTAAGCTTGTTGTTGTTGTTCAGTCGCACAGTCGAGTCCGACTCTTCGCAACCCCATGGACCAGATCACACCAGGCCTTCCTGTCTTCTGCCATCCTCTGAATATTAAGCTTAGTATTTATGTAAATGGAGAGTTGCCTTAAAGAGACCAACACAACCACATTTAACTTTAGGAGGGGGTAACTTCTCTCAAATGAGGGGGACTGTGAAGAAGAAACTGAAAAGAAAGGCAAGGAAGGTCAAATCCCTTCAGGAAGTTTGGAGACTATTTAAAACTACAGTCCTGGAAGCTCAGACAAAATGTATAACACAGGTTAGGAAAGGTATGAATAGGTATTTAGACAGGCCTGCATAGTTAATGAACAAAGTAATGGAAACAATAAAAGGTAAGAAGGATTCCTTTAAGTGGTGGAAGGCTAGTCTGAGGCTGTGGTCACATGGCAAGTGTACCACGATTTGTTCCCATTGTAGATTTGATCAGGAATATTTTAAGTGGATTCAGATGATCACACATCCCTTGCCCAACCACTTGCTTTGTGCGACAATGCTCCAAGCACTGTCCAGACAGCTGTGCCGCCCAAGTGGTGAAGTGGTGACGCGGCACATTAAAAAAAAGTATTTGTGCATGCACACAATGGCGAAAGTTGGAAAAAAAAACCTACTGGAAGAAAGACATTCAGATGACCTAATCACAATCATTTCAAGAGATGGCTGTCCAGATAGGCAAAATCGCTGATTCAAAGTGCAAATACCCAGAAAGTACTTGATTTTCCCAGTGTGGGAAAACTCGCTAGGGAACTGGGAGGATCGCACGAGTGAGCCCATTTTGGTGTGGGAGATGGATGTGGGTGTTTGATCAGCAATTTTAAATGTGAGAGGGAACAGCAGTGAAACCAAATCAAAATGACCATGTGACCACAGCCTGAGTGAGGTAAATAAAAGGGAGCACAGGCTTTGGCAAATAAAATGCAAGTTAGTGATCACACAGGCAAAAAGAAATACGTGGAACATATTGCAAAAAACATAAAGACCAACAATAAATATTTATTTCAATACATTCGTAGCAGAAAACCAGCCAGAGAGGTAGTAAGACCCTTGGATGACCAAGGGGGAAAAGGATTACTAAAGAGAAGCATTTTTTGCCTCTGTCTTCACTGTGGAGGAAGGGAGGTGCTTGCCCACTCCAGAACCACCGATTTCAGGAGGGTTGTCAAAAGACCTTAGTTGAATTGAAGTGACAAGAGATGAGGTCCTATGACTGACAGACAAATTAAAAACTGACAGATCACCAGGCCCAGATGCCATACATTCAAGAGCTCTGAAAGAACTCAAATGTGAACTTTTGGATCTTCTGACAAAAATATGCAATCTTTCACTAAAATCTGCCTCTATTCCTGAGTACTGGAAGGTAGCCAAGGTAACCCCCATCATTAAAAAAGGATTCCAAAGGAGATCCAGGAAATGAGAGGCCGGTCTGTCTAATATCGATACCAGGTAAGTTGGTAGAAGCCATTATTAAAAATAGAATTAGTAGGTACATTGATGAACAAAGGAAGAATCAGCATGGATTCTGTAAGGGAAGATCTTGCCTCACTAACCTTCTAGAGTTCTTTGAAGGGAGTGACCCAGTAGATGTTGTTTACCTAGACTTCCAGAAAGCTTTTGATAAAGTTCTTCATCAAAGGCTCGTCAGTGAACTCAGCAGTCATGAGATAAGAGGACAAGTCCTCTTGTGGATTAAATATTGATTAATTAACAAGAAACAGAGAGTGAGTATAAATGGGCAGTTTTCATTTATGGGCAGTAAGCAGTGACGTACTACAGGACTTGGTACTAGGTCCAATGCTTTTTAACTTGTTCATTAATGATTTGGAGTTGGGAGTAAGCAGTGAAGTGGCTGATGACATCTCTCTATCTCAAGGTGGTGAGAAGCAAGAAGGACTGTGAGGTGCTCCAGAGGGATCTGTCAAGGCTAGGCAAGTGGGTGTCAACATGGCAAATGAGGTTCAATGTGGACAAGTGCAAAATAAGGCACATTGGAGTAAAAAATCCTAACTATAAATATGCATTGATGGGATCTGAACTGGAGGTAACTGACCATGAGAGAGATCTTGGAGTCATGGTAGATAACTCACTGAAAATATCAGTGTGCAACTGCAATAAAAAAAGGAAAATGCTATGATGGTAATTCTTAGGAAGGGGACTGAGAATAAATCAGCTAGTATCATAACGCCCCATATGCTACAGCCCTATTTGGAATATTGTGTACTGTTTTGGTCACCACACCTCAGAAAAGATATTATAGCATTGGAAAAGGTGCAGAAAGAGTTGAATATAAGACCAGAAAATTGTAAAAAGCAAGACTTTTATCTTACTATACATGTATTGACTACTGTGAGAATATTATATGCTAAATACTGTAGGAAAGACGAAATACTCCCAAAAGAAGAAATGTTAAGCAAAATTCTTAAAACTACTGAGATAAACTTTTATTTTTGAGAGGACAAGAAGAGAGATTACAGAGTACATGGTCAAGATTGTATAAATGGTTCAAAGAATACAATAAATGTACAATTAAGACTTATAATTTCACTTGGAGACATTTTAGAATTTAGTTTTAAATACAATGCAGAACATCTAGATACAAATATATGGTGATAAAAACCAATTAATAAATCTTTTTTACAATGTAGGAGGTATTGTAATAGATACAATTAGAAGGTACCTGCAATCTATATGTTTTTATGTTTGTTTTTGTTTGTTTTATATTAAAATAGAAATATTTAGTTTAAAAAAGGAAAAGGTGCAGAAAAAGGGCAACTAAAATGCTTAAGGGAATGGAACACCTTCCTTATGAAGAAAGGTTAAAGATGTTAAGGTTCCTTAGCTTGGAGAAACAACCATTGAAAAGTGACATGACAATTTACAAAATTATGCATGGGATAGAGAAGGGAGAGAAAAAAATACTTTTCTCCCTTTCTCACAATACAAAAACTTGTGGCCACTCAAAGAAATTAATGAACAGTAAGCTTAGAACAGATAAGAGGAAGTACTACACCCAAAGAGTAATTAGCATGTGGAATTCACTGCTGCAAGAAGTGGTGGCGGGTGGCTAGAAGTATAGACTTGACTCAAGTCTCTTGAGGGGACTGGATAAAAATATGGAACAGAAGTCCATCAGTGGCTATTCGCCACAAGGTATAGATGGAAGAATATGGCTGTGGTCTCATGGCATGGTTAGCATGGTCTGGACCCGCCTTAAATGTCTCCATTATCTTTTCTAATGGATAAATTTAATCAGACATCCCATTCTTAACCCACTTCACCCTGCACTCATCCTGTGGAGGACCGATCAGACGGCAGCCACGGAGTGGGAGCTTTTCTTTATTATTTGTCCTTTGAGCATGCGCATAAGTGCTTATAGGAAGTAATGGAAGCAGTGACAGACTTCACATTCCTGGGATCCAAGATCACTGCAGATGGTGACTGTAGTCATGAAATTAAAAGACGCCTGCTCCTTGGGTGGTAAGCAATGGCAAACCTAGACAGCATAATAAAAAGTAGAACATCACCCTGCATACAAAACTCCGTATGGTCAAAGCAATGGTATTCCCAGTAGTCATGTATGGGTGCGAGAGTTGGACTATAAGGAAGGCTGAGTGTCGAAGAATAGATGCTTTCAAATTATGGTGCTGGAGAAGACTCTTGAGAGTCCCTTGGACTGCAAGATCAAATCAGTCAATCCTAAAAGAAATCAACTCTGACTGTTCCCTGGAAGGCCAAATACTGAAGCTGAAGCTCAAACACTTTGGCCACCAAATGAGAAGGGAGCACTCACTGGAGAAGACCCTGATGCTGGGAAAGATTGAAGGTCAAAGAAGATTGGGATGGCAAAGGATGAGATGGTTAGACAGTGTCATAGATACAACGAACATGAAATTAAGCAAACTCTAGAGGATGACAGAAGACAGGAGGCCCTGGCGTGATGTGGTCCATGGGATCACAAAGAGTTGGACTCGACTGTGTGACTGAACAGCAAGAACAACAAGACCCTTTACTATGGCAGGAAAAAACCTACTCTGTGTGATGGTACAAAAACTGCAGGAAGTCACAGGTATAAAGTTTGTTACCATAGTAACACTTCCATACAATGCACCAGTAAAAAAATGCACCAGTTTATTGTCAGTGTAATAAACACATCTGTATAGAAATATTACTTTCTGCTTTCTATATTCACATGCCTTCTCCTGTGATTTCATTCTGATGAAATGCTGTGTCTTATTTCCTGTTGCAAGCCAAATGATAACGCCAGATGGCCGGAGCAAACTTTATAACCTTGCCATATAACCCACATTCTTTCACACTTCCATGTTAAAAGCTAGACTTGAAGGCGCCTGGTCTATGTTGAACATTTCACGTAGGTCATGAAGAAGCTGTGGAGTTTGAGTCATCTGACTGCAGGAGGGGCCCCAAACTTCTAGCCAATCCTGTGTTGCAGCTATGACAACCAGCAATTGGGCACACACCCCTGTCCACTCGTGATTGGCTGAATGGCCACAGCTAATCATGATTAGATTGGGGTATAATTGATTGATCCCTATAGGTGTGAGTCTCTTGCTCTCTTCTTCCTCTTGCCATTGTCTGTTTATTGCACGTGAAATGCTGTCTCTTGGGAACAAAGAGCTGCTTTGTGAATTGGACCACATGCTTGTGCAAAGATGGGATTTCCCTTCAAAATCCCTTGAACTATTTTGGACTCTTGGAAGTTCCTGAATTTGGTAATTATGAATCATTAATGTGTAGTTAAGGCAAATAGCCCTAGGTGTTTTATTGTTTTCAGTATCCTCTAATAGTCTGTTTGCTATGCTCTGTACTGAATAAAGAGCCTTCTTATTTCTAATTGTCTGTGATGTTGTAACTTGAGCTCCCAAGCTAAATCTTGAGTCTAATGCTGACCACTTAAGCTACATTGTAAGAGTTAATAGTGTGCCTCTCTGATGTGTAAAACCCCAGATGCCAACTAAGGTCTTGAATCTCTCCCTTAGGAAAGGCAGGGACTAGTGAAAGAGATTCTGGTGGCAAATTGTTCTGAAAACCAGAGAGGGTATAGACAATCCCGTGGTTTATTGTTTAATGTGCTGAAATACTGGATTCCCTCGCATTCCTGGACTGGACTGAATGGGTTAATCCTGTACAACATCATCACAGAGTTTACAGACAACATGCATTAAAAAAACAGTATGATCTTTTGCAAGAGGATATAATATGTATATGTTAGAACATAATTTGCTTAACATATTGTTAAAGGGATTTTCATTTAGTCGCTTGCTGTCTAGGATTTATTTTCAAGTTGGTAATGTTACAAAACTTCATTTAAATCTTAAAGGCATAACAGTTCCTTTATAGCAGAATTTGTTCTTTCTAAATATGTAGTGTATCATAAATATATAAATTATTTTTTTCACAAGTCAGAATGGGATTCCTGAATTACTTGATCTAGTGTAGGTTTGATTATAAAGATTTGAATTGCTGTGCATTGTTTTTGCTCTATACGTTAGCACAATATATTTACTTACACATAGTTATTTATTATGGTTTGGATCAATTGCAGTTAGTCCCTTTCCTTCAAAACCTGACAAAGAGAATAAATGTGGGAATGGATGTCAGCTGTAGCTCTGCCTGCCCCCAACAACCAACAACAGACAATACGGGGAAGCAATTGGAAGACTGCTGTACATAAGCACACTTACATACCCTGACATCACAGCAGCTGTGGGCATGCGAACCAGAAAAACAGAGTCACCAAGTAAAAGAGACTGTAATGCAGTAAAAAGACTTGCCAGTTATCTTCATGGCACTGCTCATCTAAAACTGAAATTACTAGTATATAAGAATTCCAAACTGATAGGATACATGGATGCATACTGGGCAGGAGATACCACCCACAGGAAGTCACCCAGTGGACATTTATTTTTGTATGGAAATGGAGCAGTCAGATGGACCAGCAGAAAACAGACTGTGGTTGTATCCTCCACAGAAGCAGACTTTGTATCTGCAGCAGAAGCATGCAAACAGCTAAAGTGGACACTACAATTAATGCAGGACTTTAGGATGGAAGAACCCAGACCAGTGCAACTTTTTGAAGATAACCAGGGATGCATAAAGCTTGCACAAACCAAAATAGTTGCTTCAAGGACAGATGTAAAGCATTATCTTGTAAGAAACATACAGAAGGAAGGGCTTGATGAATTGGAGTATTGTCCCACAGAAGATATGATTGCAGATGTGCTTTCCAATCTGCTTCCATGTGAGAAATTTGAAAGTCTATGCTAGAAAATGGATCTTGTGGACTTTGCACACTAGACCTTGAGAGGGGGTGTTGGAATATACAAGGTTCATAGGTAGAGAATATGACAAGAACATCCTGCAGGGAGCAGCCCAAGGGACAAGTAGCAAAGTGAGATTAGGGACTTCCTGGTATTTTCAAATAGTCTACTTCCTGTCCCTGCTGAGGATTGTTAGTCTGCTGACTAGCTAGTTATACAGAGTTCTCTCTCCTCTTTTTTAAGAAAGTTTGTTCCCTTCTTAATAAACCAACTGTATTCTTTAAAAAGCTTGTGCTCCACATTACTGCATATCTGCACTCTGCCAACAGCACTCTTATCATATGATTTGTATCCCCAGTGACAGGACTATTCCAGGTCCATTCACAGGTCCTATTCTCAATCCCTAGCATCTCTTCCCAACCTTGTTTTATTTTCCACCTCTATTACTATCTCCATTCTTGTCCAAATCTGCTGTGTTCATTGATCAGCCCGAGCTTTTCCATCTATAAAACTGTGATCCTTCTGGCACAGAGATTTTGACACTTCTGTGTGCTGAGAAAACTGTTGCTAACTCAATAAATGTTACATAATAGTGGTGACAGTCATTCATACAACACAGATGAGAGCAGGGAAGACTACAACCCAAAGACATCTTTAAAAGTTACAGAGGAAATACAGAAGCATTCCACAAAAGGGAATGGAAATTATGTGAAGATGGATACTTTAATCTTTATTAAATGCCAACAAAATATAGGACAAATTAAAATTTGGTCAAATGATACCTTGTTATGCAGTTTTCCAAAGAAACAATTTTGATGGTGTATCTTGAGAATAGGAGGGAAAAACCCTCTGAAGTGTGATTCTTGTAAATTATTCATCCTGTGTGTGTCGGATTTACTGCAGTCATTAGCTCCAGACTCTTGGTCTATAAACAGTGTTGTATGCACATATGATATTTTTGGAATCCCAAAATCAGAATGAACAGTTTGGCTGCCAGCCTTCTAAAGCGGGATTATGTCATCTCCCACAACTACAAAGATACATGACATAAGCATTTCCTAGCAATGCTATGCTTAAATATGCTATACTGGAAGCATTGTATTTAATACCTGCTTTAAAGTTTCCATCTGGGTGGGAATCAAATTTTATAGCCTTCAACTACAAGAAGGGCCCTAAAGTAAGCCATTTCCTCTCCTACTAGATGTGGTGTGCAATACACACACACACACACACATACATTTACTATAGAAATTATAGACCTGGACAGGACTTAATAGTAGTACTGCAACCAGAGATTTAAGAAAGGAAAATCAAATAGAGATCAATGGTTTGTTCTAGATTGTTTTGTTGATACTTATGCATCTAATAAGGGCCAGCTATTTATGTCACTGTTGTATATCTGACCTCATCATTTGACTTTTTAGACAAATTAATTAATTAATTCACTCATTCGTTCATGGAATTAATATATCACTTCTCCAGAGTCCTCCTTGAGGCTGCTTACAAGTAAAAACAATACCATATACATACATACATACATACATACATACATATCTATACATACACACACACACATCTATACACACAGACACATATATATAATAAATTATCAATATAAAAATAATTCGGTTCTAACAGCCCCTGCCCCTTGCGGCCGTGGGGCTGGGGAGGTGCCTTTGCCTCCCAGCTGGATGAGGCAGGACAGTGTTGGGCACCAAAAGCGCCACATACGGGGATCGAGAGGGGCGGGGCTGAAAGGCTTAAAAGCCCTGCCCCTCCCTTCCTAGGCAGCAGTCCTGCGGGGTCTTCGGCTGGGGAGGAGCTCCTCTGCGCAGCTTCAACCAAGGGCCTACCTTGCCCTGTGGCGGGCATCAGGGAGCTCCTCGTTGGGCTGATGGCCAGCGTGGGGTGAAGGCGTGGGTGAACGCATGGGGGGGGAGGTCAAGGCGTGGCTTGGCAGGTCAGGCGCATTGGTGGCAGAGCCCATGGAATCTGGTGGCTGAGGAGTGTGCGACGTGACGGCAGTCAGCACAGTGGCACATGGATGGCCGGGACCAGTGGTGAGAGCGGTGCAGGAGTTCAAAGCATTGGCCAGGTGTTGGATGACTGTACTGGGGCTGACCATTATGAAACAATAGAGTGGTCTGGTGTTTCCCTGGTACCAGACGAAAGGAATGATGTTTCTTACTGTGTGGCAGGATGAACCTGAATGGCTTACCATTCACTAGACATGGAGAGTTTATGTTTCCTTGATAGGTCTGGCATAGGCATAAGAATGCATATAGGTGAAAAGGAGAGGAAGATGAAAATATGCAACACACTTCATTCATGATAATAGCACAGACCAGAGGCTTTTTGTCCCTGCCTGCCTGTACATTTGACAGACAAAAGACTACCCATTTGGTCTGTGGAAAATGCCTGAGGCAAGGGCAGAGACTTGCCCATTCTAGTCCTCTTTGGACTAAGCTGACAGGATAGATGTGAGTGTGTTTGTGTGTGTGTGTGGGGGGGTTTGCTTGCATGGAGAATGCTTGGCAGTGCAGTCAGCCTAGATAATTCTCTTTGGCCTGAGTTTTCTCAGCCAAGATGTGGTCCTCAAGCGAAAGTCACTGTTTAAGCCAAGCCTGGCTTCATAGGGCACTACTTGTGGAGGTTCAAGGTCGTTTTTGGGGTGTCTGTCTCTCGGGAAAGACCACCCCGGGCTCAAGGCTGAGGAGGCTGGCTACATGCTGACCCTACTTTTTTGGAGTTCTTCCCCATTCTGGTTGCTGTGTACCTTTGGGGGGAGGAGTTGGCCAACCACTTTTGGTGTGATAACCTCGCAATGGTACAGGTCATCAATTCCCTATCATCCAGGTCCCAATGAGTAATGGGTTTGGTCCGGGCCTTTACAGTTCATTGCCTTCAGCTCAACTTTTTATTTTTTGCCAGGCATGTGCCAGAGGTTGACAATGGGGTGGCTGACACTCTCTCTCATCAGCTGGCCCCGGGAGCCAACTCGCAACCAGTATGGATGCCGCTGGGGCTATGGTTGGTTGGAAAGGGGAAGGGAGCAGGGAGCAGGGCAATAGGACTAGCCATAGCACCAAACACCAAGCGGGCATATGACTGGGCAGTCAACCAGTTTTCGAAATTCAGACAGGAGGTAGGGTATCCTAGCTCGTGTTTTGTTCCAGTGGAGCATCTTTTGCATTTTTGTGTGGCCTCAAAAGGTAAGGGTTTGGCAGTCCACTCAATAAAAGGGCTTTTGTCCGCATTGGCTTACGCCAGCAAGGTGCAGGGGGTTGCCAACTCCACAGGGGATTTCCGGATCTGTAAGATGTTAGAGGGGTGGTCACGGGAGACCGGGATCTGGGCTGACCTTAGACAGCCTCTTTCTCCTGCGGTGCTTTGGGGCCTTCAGGTCACCTGGAAGGAGGTATGTTTGTCTGAGTTTGAGGCATCCCTGTTCTATGCAGCTGCACTGGTTGCCTTTTTTGGGCTGTTTAGGATAAGCGAGTTGGTTGCCCAATCCAAAACGAATGAGTCCGGTCATGTGCTACAGGTCCAGGATGTGTGTTTGAGTGCTATCAGGGCCTCCATTGCCTTGCGGTGTTACAAAACGGACCAGCGGCAGTGGGGGTTGGTAGTAGAGCTGGGTGCATGTGCAGAGAGGCAACTGTGCCCTGTGGTGGCTTTAGCTGCCTACTTAGCGCTCAAGGGCAGGCCTGCTGTTTCAGCATGAAGATGGCACCCACTTTATGAAGCACCAGTTTTGGACGGTCACTCCTAGGGCATTAGTGAAGTTGGGGTTGGCAGGTGTGCACTTTTGCACACACTCTTCCCACATGGAAACTGCTTCCATGGTGGCGGCTATGGGGTATCCGGCATGTGATATCCAGCACCTGGGGAGGTGGTGTTCCTTGGTGTATACGTCCTACGTGCAGCCCTTATCTGGATGCTGTGAGGAAGCCGGGGCTGCATGGGGGGGTGAACTTGTTCCCCTGCTCACTGTTTTTCTCATTTCAGGTTTGGTTTGCCAGCAGGAGAAGAAGAGCATGTTAATCTGTGGGCACAGTTTTGTTTTCTGGGTGGCTTATCATGCTAAGAGGACACCAATAGGCTCTCAGCTGGGCCTTAGCTGGTGGGCCACAGGGGAATGGCAGGGCACTGGGGCTTGCAGTGGCCGGGCCTCCTACAGTTGTTGTTTCAAGAGAGGCTTGGCCCTCCGCCTCGTTCTAGTTATTCATTTAGCAGGCAATGATTTAGGCCTGATCAAGGGAAAGGCATTTATCCTTCAATGTACTCATTTTCAGTATTCTTTTGTTGTTGTTATTTCCCATTGGTTTCAATAGGAAACTTATTTGCAGCTGCCAGTAATTCTCCCCCCACCAAATACAATCTGGATGAAAAGTCCAGTCTTTACTCATGGGATGATGTCTGCAAAATCTCAGGCAGATAGGTAGAATAACCCATTTTTTATAGGCAATTATAATTTTTGACTTGCAGAGGGTGACTGAAGCCTTTCAAGGCATAGCTGTAAATAACATCACGTGGTAAACAATGTCCCATGAAATCTCTATTAAAGGACAGTGCATTTCTCTAGGCCTTTTAACAACACTACTCAGATCCCATGTGGTGCATAGCAGTGAATGTGTCAAAGTGCTACTATTCAATGTGCCATCACCAGGTCCCACCCTATGACACAATTAGGCCTATCCAATGATTCTTTGGCTTTGGGATTATAGGGAACTGGCAACCCTACTTACCTCCAAGTGTAGTCATGGCTCCTCACAAATTTTCTGGCTATGAGACTGATAGACTTCTTTATAATACTCTCCATATTTCCCCATTTTCACATCAGTTGAAAAACTTCTGTACATGGCAAGTACAACAGCTCCTAAAATGCTACTAAAAGGCCCATTATTAACTTGGTTAACTAATGTGAGATTTACCTGCACTTCCCAGTGAGGCATGCAGTGGATTAAAAGCAAAGTCAAAGAGAAGGATCTTATGTCAAATGAGTTATATACCTGGAACGTGGTTCTTTCAGCTTCACCATCTTGTTAAGTGTTGGCCTCTGATTATTTCTCAAAGTTATCTGTCTTTGAGGAAAGCATTTACTGCACTGTGATTTGAAGTGATGCATTCAGCATACTTAGAGGGGAGATGTGCTAAAGGTACTGTTAATTTGTCTTTTGTTCATTTGTGTTCAGGAAGAAGTGGAGGATGTGTATTACATGTATCATGTATATATGATATGCTTTTAGAAGGGAATTCTGGAGAATATATATTTTAAATAATGCAGAGAAGGTCTGTTCTTGGATATCTGCACACAATAACATGACAGGCTCAGGGCAGGTTACATCAAATTTGATAAAAATATAATATACACAATTAACAAAATTAAAACACTAGTAAAATACCACAATAACCTTCATCTGGTGCCATTTAATTGACATTAAAACCTCACAGATGCCATCTCTGGTATGCAGTTTTGACCCGCTGAGGGGAGGCCCAGTAAAGAGAGAGGGACATCTATCGCCCTAGTTAAAAGTCTGGTGGAAGAGCTCCCTCTTGCAGGCCCTGTGGAAGTGTAAAAGGTGCCTCAGGGCCCTGCTCTCATATGGGAGCTCATCCTACCAGGTAGGGACCAGGGCTGAAAAGTCCCTGGCCCTAGTTGAGGTGACACAGACATAGTCGAGGCAAGATGGACGTCCCTGGGGCAAGGGACAATGAGAAGATGTTGATTGACAGATTTTAAAGCCTTTCGGGGCTCATAGAGGGAGAGGCGGTCTCACAGATATGCGGGCCCCTGGCTATATAGGGCTTTAAAGGTAAGCACCAACACCTTGAAATGGATCCAGTACTCAATAGGCAGCCAGTGCAGTTCGCGGATGTGGGCCCTGCCGCAAAGGCAGCAACATCAGTACCCGTGCTGCTGCATTCTGCACCAACTGCAGTTTACGGAGCAGAATCAAGGGCAGCCCTACATAGAGAGAATTACAATACTCTAATCTGGAAGTGCATGGGTCGCTGTAGCCAGATCCCGGGGAGTGAGATATGGGGCCAACTGCCTGATCTGTCTCAGATGGAAGAAGGCAGACCTGGCAGTGGCAGCAACCTGGGCCTCCATAATTAGTGAGGCATCCAGGAATACCCCCAGGCTCTTCACCTTCAACACTGGCACCAACAAGGTCTTGTCCAAGGTTGGAAGTCCAATCCCCAATCCCAGTCCCCTGCGACCCAGGTACAGGACTTCCGTCTTCAATGGATTCAATTTCAGTCTGCTCTGTTGTAACCAACCAGCCACAGCTTCTGGGGCAGAGTCTGGGTGGCCATCCATCAGTAGACAGAGCTGGGTGTCATCTGCATATTGGTGACAACCCAGCCCATACCTCCGGATAATCTGGGTGAGAGGGCATATGCAGATATTAAACAGCATTGGGGAGAGAATCGACCCCTGTGGCACACCACATTCTAGCAGGTGTCACTGAGATAATCCCCCCCCCAAGTGCCACCCTCTGTCCCTGACCTTGGAGAAAGGAGGTCAGCCACTGCAAGGCAAGCCCATGTTGTTATAACAATAGTTTTTTTAGTGAATATTTTTGTTTGTTTGTTGGACAGTCTAATCCTGGAATCCATGACACTGGGACGTTGCTGGTTCTACATAGTTCGTTAAATCTACATAGTTTGCTGATGAGAATCTAAACTTAGTTCTGTCAAATCTGATGCTATATCACACTGGTACTCTAATAACAATTTTATTCGAATGCTCCAAGAGGAATCAGAGAGTCAAAGAAAGCAGACATACAAACCTCGTTCTGATTTGGATTCCTGAGGTGAAAAATCCCCCCTATTCATGGATTTTCCAAAAGTTAACCAAATGGGAACATGTGATGGCCCTGAACTTAACCTGGACTGCTGTTGTGGCTGTGGGGCAAGGATTTCCCTTCTTCCCCTTGGCTCCCCACATGGGCTGGCCCTGGCTGCAGCCCTGGACAGCCAATCAGGCACCTGGGTTTGCCAGGGGAGGGTGGAGCTTCTAGGAGGACCCAGAAGCTAGAAGATTCACTCTGATCCACCCCACCCTGCCATGGGGGCCTTGATCAGTCAGCTCCAGTTTCCCCACCCACGATCCTTTGTTTTTTGTGCTTCAAAGTGCTGTGTTAATTTGGTCTTTTTCTTTGCATGTTTTTGTCACAGCTTTGGTAGGTGGCTTGAGCAGCAGACTGGATCCATGGTGGTGGTGGGGGGGGGGAAGGCTGAGCCTGTATATCTGTCTGGAGCCCCCCACAATGGGTCTTGGGGGTGGGTGCAGCTCACTTGGGTGTAGTTCACTGGTTGGGTGCAGTTCACTGGTTCACCCAGATTGGGTGCAGTTCACTGGTTCTCACCCTCATGTGGCAAGGGAACCATGCAGTGGCTTGCACCCATGTGGGATCCCAGTACTTCTCCCCCCATGTTGCTCTCCCAGCAGGTGGGCTGGATGGTTGGTTCTATCAGCTGACACCAACATCATTCAACAGGCAGATCACCTGATGCTGGGTCTGTGTTCTATACTGTGCCAATGCTTCTGTGGTTGTGTTCAATAAAGCTGGGTCCTGTTCCTTCTCTCCTGTCATGTTGTCTGCTTCATTTGTTCCCCTTTGACCCTCTCTCGCTATCTACCCTGCCTTTTTGACAGTAAATGAGTTTGTTGCTTTTATGTCAGAGTCATGAAACATCTCTCTCTCTCTCTCTCTCTCTCTCTCTCTCTCTCTCTGGAAGTTAAATTGCCAAATCAAGTAGCTATTGTATGAAGCTCATTATTGCTTGTATTTCATGTTCTGTATGCATAATGCTTATTGTCCATTCAGAAAAGTAAATAACGTTCAGTGACAGAACTCCCTGGGTGAGACTGGTGATTGCATTACATATTTGGGTTCAGAAATTTGTGGCCGATACTTGTCCAAAGGATTAAAATAATTACTTTTTCCCCTGCTCTGTTGCACCCAGCCTTTAAAGTACAAGCACCATGTAGAAATAAGTTTCACTATGAATTGAAAACAGCCTTTAAGACAGTGAGCTATGGCTTCTGCAGTACACCTGCTAGTAAAGTAATATCTTTTCCAAATGTGCCACTTTGTCTCATTTAAAATCACGTTTAGTAGAGATTATGAGAGTCTTTAAAGACTATCAGGGGACATTTACTGGAGGTTTTAGGGAGTGGGAGAGGGCATACTGAGTTCATTATTAAGAAATGACACTGGTCCCTATACTCATCCTCGCTATCCACATGGCAAACTGGGAGACTAATACATTGGGAAGGTCTTATCTACTTTTAAGAGGGGTCTGGGAAATATAAATCCATCTGGTTCCTCATCTTAAGGAGAGTTTTGGCTGCTGAATTTCAGCATATTATACTGCTCTTAGAGGCACAGGAGCACTGCCAAAAAAATCTATGGCAATTTCATGTCTCTGCTTAGGTATGCCTTATTTCCCCCACACACCTTAAAATTCTGCAGACTAATGTCAACTGGAGGGCCTAGTGGCATAGTTAATGCTGGGGACTTGAAGCCATAATTGAAAACCTTGGATCTTGGACCTAGCCTGGCAGAGGTCCAAAACCAGCATATGCCAGAGGAGCTACAGGACTGTTCTGTTGCTTGGGTGCCAAAAGCTGCCAAGGGGTTGATCTTGCAGCTGTTTATAGTAAGAGTACAGTTTGTCCACCTGTTTCCAATGAACACTGCCTTGGATAAAAGACTGGGCTGCAGGAAACTGCTGTGCTGGAACCCAATCACCCAGGTTTCTTTGACACAACAGAATATCCTGTTAGTGCTCCAAACCAGCTTTTCAGCTGCTTTATGGGTAATCTGACCTTGATTTTTTAAATTAAGAAACAAATAAAAAAATCCCATCAGCCTAAATTCAAATAAAACACCCCAACAGTCTTAGAAAGCTTCACACATGTAAACCTACATAGTCAACGATTGTGACACAGGCTTAAATGCAAGTCAGATTTCATTTAATATTGTAATTCAATTCTATTAGTTTTTAATTGAATTCTACTTCAGCTAATATTTGCAAATGAGAATTTATTTTATAGGAAGCCATCTCCCAGTGTGAAAAATCTGAAGTATTCAGCTCATTGCATGAGCTTTTGGAATGTCAAGAATTATGATAATGGAATTAGTACCCTATTTAACCCGCTCTGTGGAATGCGATTTTGTGAACCTTGTCCAAAAAGCTGTGCAATAAGGTATGCTGAATGGCTATAATAATAGTTGAAAGGGTGATATTTTCATTCCAAGAGTAAGCATACCTTTTGTCTTCTTTTTGTCTTTTCCTGGCCAGATCTGTATATTGAAGGTCAGCAGAAGGCTGAAATCAGTATTTCCAAGATTCATCATTTGAGATTGACAAGGGGAGGGGGGTGTTACTGCTGTTTTGGCTGTTGCAAGGTAAGTTCTGTTCTTATAAAACATAACAAAAAGCTAGTTTTTATGAGGAGAAGACAACTGGCCCTTTATATCTGTGTTCACATATCTAGACGTGTGAAGCTGCCTTATACAAAATGAGGCTATTGGTCTATCTGACTGGCAACAACTCTGCAGGGTCTCAGATGGAGGTCTTTCACATTGCCTGATCCTTTTAACTGGAGATGGAAATTTGGACTATCTGTGTTTAAAGCAGATGCTCTACCAGTGAGCCACTGTCCCAGCCTCAGTCTCTGTCCTTGGAAGTTGGACTGTATTGGGTAAAGAAACTGCCCAGGTTGGCCTTTGTGCAAGGGTGGTCTTACCCAATGGGCAATAGGGGCAACTGTGCTTGGCCCTGTACAGGGGAGTGTGCAACAACCCAAGAGCCCTAAGGTGGAAAGAAGACGAAGAGTAGACTCTGGCCATCAACCCTGTTTGGGGCTCTGGCTTCTGGCTTCTTGCAGCACCTTGTATGGTGTGAGGGTCACCCGTTGCTTGGCCCTAGCAAGGGGGGGGGCAGCAGTGGGGTGGCAGTGATTGTGGGGCCCCATCCTAGACTTTTGCCCAGGGTCCCAGCATCACTAAGTGCCCCTGCCTTTTTTGTGCTTGTCTCACACAAATAAGTCACCCATGTAGCAACAAAGTAGGCTATGTAGAGAGGAGGAGGAGGAGGAGGAGGAGGAGGAGATTGGATTTATACCCCACCCTTCAGATACCCAAAGGTGTCTCAGATTGGCTTACAGACTCCTTTCCCTTCCCACAACAGACACCTTGTAAGGTAGGTGGGGCTGAGAGAGCTCTTTTAAGAACTGCCCTTTCAAGGACAGGTCTGACAGAACTATGGCTTGCGAGCTTTAGAAATGACATGGGATAAAAACTGAAATAAATAAACAACCATAATGTTAATGTTAGTGCCTTGTTATGATCATAGACTAAATATAGGTTGAACATTTTATATTGTTTCTTGAATTTTATATATGCAAGGTACTTCTGCTGCTGCATTTGGGTTCAAATTTCCCATCATTACAATTCAGTGTTTTAAATTATTTTCCTCACTCTAGGATTGAATAGACAATATTCAAGAAAAGTACTGCCACCAAATATAGGTTTTTTAAAAAGATGTAAAGACAGATTCAGAATGACTAAAGTAAATAAATGCATTTCCGTTCATAACAATTTATAGTTGTTAGCACAAAACTCTTATTCATCTAGATTTATCTCCTGGACTGACATTTATTTATTTATTTATTTATTTGATTTATATCCCACCCTCCCCTCCAGGGCAGGCTCAGGGCGGCTAACATGACCACTGGCATTATAAACAGTAAGACAAAAAAAAAAGATAACAATTTAACAATTTAACAATTTAAAATCTATCTGATTTGTACCCTGGCCTCCCTGCCGAAGCAGACCCAGGGCGGCTTACACGAAATTGCAACAAATGAATAACAAACCATTAAACAAACAAAACTTTTAAAATGCCACTCACATAAGATAGCAGATCTGTCTTAAACATCCAACATAGGGGAAAAAGCAGCTGGTGTCAGGCTCCTTAAGGCTTGAGTTTTTTCATATGGGCATAGATGTTAGGCCGGCGGCCAAGAGTGGATGGTAGGGTGTAGTATTCAGTTAGATGGTAAATCATTTAGTGTGACATCTTGAATGCCTGGCAGAAGAGCTCTGTCTTACAGGCCCTGCAGAATTTTAATAAATCCCACTGGGCCCTGATGTCCTCAGGGAGCTCAATCCACCAAAGCGGAGCTGCCACAGAAAAGGCTCTAGCCCTGGTTATGGCCAACCTGGCATCTTTCATGCAAGGGAGAATAAGAAGGTTCTAGTACTCTCTGGGGAACATAAGAACATAAGAGACACCAATGTTGGATCAGGCCAAAGGCCCATCCAGTCCAACACTCTGTGTCACACAGTGGCCAGAAATACCAGGTGCCATCAAGAGGTCCACCAGTGGGGCCAGGACATTAGAAGCCCTCCCACTGTTGACCCCCCCCAAGCACCAAGAAGACAGAGCATCACTTGCCCCAGAGCCCCAGATGGGGAAAGACAATCTCTCAGGTATGCAGGCCCCTGGCCATATAGGGTTTTATAGGTAAGAACCAGCACCTTGAAGCAAACCTGGTATGCTATAGGTAGCCAGTGCAGTGCTTTCAGTGCAGGCTGAATGTGCTCTCTATGAGGGAGGCCCAATGACAGCCTGGCTGCTGCATTCTGCACAAGCTGTAGCTTCCGGATTTGGAACAAGGACAGCCCCATGTAGAGAGCATTACAGTAGCCTACTCTCGAGGTGACCATTGCATGGATCACTGTTGCCAAGTCATTGCATTTAAGGAAGGGAACCAACTGCCTAATCAGCCGAAGATGGTAAAAGGTTGACTTGGCGGTGGCCGCTACCTGGGCCTCCATGGTTAAGGAGGCATCCAAGGGCACCCCCAGACTCCTAACCTCCAATGCTGGCACCAGTGGCACCCAATCAAAGGTCGGTAGTGGGATCCCTAACCCTGGGCTACTGCAGCTCAGGCACAGGACCTCCGTCTTTGTCGGATTCAATTTCAGTCAGCTCAGCCTAAGACATGCAGCTACGGCTTGTAATGGCAGGTCCAGATCTTCTGGTTTTGAGTCAGACTGGCCACCCAACAACAGACAGAGATTTTTTTTTCTTTATCAGTTAGGAAACCTCCATCAAGAGGCAAGTCCAGGTGCTTATGGAAGCCTGTGCGGAGTCCTGGGGCTCCATTCACAAGCCTTCGTGTCAAGTTGCACACTACATGACACTAGCATGCTCTCTCTGTGTAAGGTTAGATGTTTTCTGGTTCTTGTGAAATGTTTGGAAGTGAAGATTTCACATGATCTTCTGAAGAAAAGCAAAAAACCCCACCTATATGTAAGTCCTTAATATGGCAGGTAAAGCAGAGTGGGCATTTCAGAGGAAGAATAACCATCTTTCCTGCCCTCTGCTGAGAGCAATTCACTCGCAGCTCATTCATGTGAGCAAAGGAAGTATCTTATTGGCCAACTTCACATTGACTAGGTCTAACCATTTTCCCTCCTCCTTTCAGGTCCTGTTCCTCAAAGACCATGGGGTGATATCAGCAGATAATATAATTTTATCCAATTAAACTGTGGTTTATGCTTAATGGATTGATTTAATCTGGTTGTTTTAAAATGTTTCCTTTTTTAAAAAAATATATAATTTATGGTTAAAGGTTCAGTGTACTGTCATAATGGGATGCTCAGGTAGGTAAGAAAGGAAACCAAACATTTAGGGGGCGAAAGGGAACATTTCACAATGACATGGAAGCGTAGATGGATCATAAAAAGGTAATTTTTTTGGGGGGGGAGAGAGGGTATGAGATAACCAACTGGGGATTATAGTAGCTCTAAAAGGTTCTAGTTTTGCCATTATTCTTTTTTGGAGAAAACAACTTTTAGTAAATAAGATATGCCATTTTATGGAAAGAGATTTATCTGATCAGGCAATGATAGTTTTTATCGCTGCTTACATGGGCAGATCCCATATAAGGACAGTTAAAATTGCTTTCCTCTTGTTCATATTTTTTTCAGTCTTCCATTGTTTCTGAAGCCCCATCCAATTTCTCTGGAATGGTTTCTAAAATGTGATTTTGAATGTTATTAATCAAAGTGGATTTGTTTTTTTAGCAACAATGAGTCTCATGAAACCATATCTCATCCCAGCAAAGTTTTAAAATCTCTGTGTTATACTTGATATGCAAATAACTGCATTCTGGGATGGTGGTGTACATTTCATCACAGTAACATGGACTTACATAAGATGTAGAATCAGTGAGTTGGACCTTATGAACTTCAAGCTCATTTCCATTCATGAAAATGATATTTCCAGGTTCTCCCATCTGTTGTAGCACCTGCAAAGCAAAAAGCTACTCCTGAGTCAGGGAATTCTTGGGAATAGTGCATAACACAGCCCTGAAATTGTATCTCAAACCTAAAATCACAGAAAACTGAAGACATCCCCTGTGTGAGTGGAAATGCCTTCCATTCAAAGTCATCGTAATAACCACACCACAGTTTAGATAAATGGCATTCTGCAGTATAAGTAAAGAATGCGCTAGACTCATCTTGAATGTGGTTTGTATAATTAGAATCAGTTGTAGAAAGCCTATGAATACAGCTGTTTGTTTGATGGGTATATGTCTTGTAATCTCCTGTAGCTTTGTGAACACATTAGCCACGGAGATCAAAATTAGAATCATGGATATTCTATTTTAATGGATTCCCCCCCATTCCAATTGTCTGGACTCTGTGCTCTAAACTGGCAGATAGTTTGAGCCTCTGTGCTGTAGGCTTCCTTGGTGAAGATTAAATTGTCTGGTACAATATGCTGACATTCAAAATTTAAGGCAGCTATTTGTCTATGACTCTTTTTTGGCCCTGGTACATTACTCTCTAGCTGGCAGCACTAAAATTCAGAGATTATGAGTGTGCCCTAGATTTCATAAATGTTCCACAGTCATAAGCAGTGGTACAACCACTCCTGCCTTTCATATCTTCATCACCAGATGACAAGCTTCAGATACAGTTCTAAAAAAAACCCAACCCAAAACACTTTTGTTCACTTCAGTTTGGATGAAGTGTGCATGCACACAAAAGTTTATATCCAGAATTAAATTATGTTAGTCTCAAAATGAAGGAGGAGGAGGAGATTGGATTTATACCCCGCCCTTCACTACCCAAAGGTGTCTCAGAGCGGCTTACAAACTCATTTCCCCTCCCCTCCCCATAACAGACACCCTGTGAGGTAGGTGGGGCTGAGAGAGCTCTTGACAGAAACTGCTTTTTTCCAAGAACAGCTCTTATCAGAACTATGGCTTGCTCAAGGTCATCCAGCCAGGTGCAAGTGGAGGAGTGGGGAATCAAACCCGGTTCTCCCAGATTAGAGTCCGCACACTTAACCACTACACCATACTGGCTCTCTTAAAGGTGCCACTGGACTCAGACTCTGTTCCTGTGAATGCAGTGAATGATTTTCTTGAACTCCCTTTGCAAGGAATTAGATGATACTGTTGTGGATGGGTTTATTTAAATCAATATGCATTAAAGAGTCTGACTGGCTGTACAGGAGAACTAGACTGAACAGTGATTTTTGGAGAAACCTTTGATCTTTGCATCAGTGGTGAATTAGTGACTAATAAACTTATTAGTACTAGCTAATCCATGTTACGTTATTCATTTGAAGGCAATCATCTGACATTATACAGGAATAGTTTAAACATGAGGCACCTACAAATGGGAATACAGATTACAGATTAAGATTCTTTAACTTTAATAATAACATGCATAATGGTATATAACTCTTTTATTTTTATCTTATGTTAATACTGTTGTGCTGCTTCCTTATCCTGCAGCATCAGCAACTGATACTGAATGACAGATCAAAAGGAAAAGTTTCCACCTTCATATTTGTTGATCCCCCCCCTCCCGAGGATGGGAACACGCCAAAAAGAGATGGTGAACTACTTCAGTCTGCAAGTCTTTCATCTGCTATTTGGAACATAATAAATATATCTGTTATCAGTAAGTAATAAAAACAATGCATCCCCCCCCCCAAGTACATGCAAGTAGTTTAAATGCATCTACATTTACTATTAACACTGTTTTCAATAAGCCCTATTCAGACATTAGATTTTTGTCCCTGCCAGCTCACATACCTGGAAAGTGTGCTACATGCAATCCTCTTGATAAATGTGATCATCTTTCTGCGTGAATAGGGCAACATGCATATTTTTGAAGGCAATTGCACATATTGGGAGGACTGCCAGTAGCCCACCATCCAGCATGGCAACTGAAAAGGGCTACAGGTACAAATCAACCCAAAGCATTTTGATTGGAAATTAGTAACTTTACACATTCACCATATTATGGAAATTTGTCAGTTTTGCATGCAAAGGCTATTTGTATAAGCTTAGCTAAGGGAACTCCTTTAGGTCCACCTGCTTCTCTTGAAATGAGGTGCAGGGCTATGATCAGGGGAGCAAGGCAGGCTTCTTTGTGGAGTCTAGCTAATCATATGGAAGGAAGGGAATGTTTTTACCATTTCTTTTGTAATAGAGATGGGGGGAGTAAATTGGGGTGGGAGGAGAGACTGAAGGGAAAGTAAGAAGGATAGAGTTTGTGCAGCTTGGCATGAGAAAAGCACCCAGTCCAACCAAACTAAACCCCGGATTAAGTTTGTGGGATTGTTAACAAAGGTCTGTGGAAGGTCAGTAGTTCAGCGGTTCAAGACCCGGGTGCCGCAAGACAGGGTGAGCTCCTGTCTCTAGTTCCAGCTCCTGCCAACCTAGTAGTTCGAAAGCAAGAAATTGCAAGTAGATAAATAGGGACCACTTCGGTGGGAAGGGAACAGCGTTCCGTGCACCTTGGTGTTTAGCCATGCCGGCCACATGACCAGCGGACAGCGCTGGCTCTTCGGCTTTGAAACGGAGATGAGCACCGCAACCCTAGAGTCGGATTCGACTGGCTTTCGAGCAAGGGAACCTTTACCTTTACCTTTTTAACAAAGGATGGAAGATGCAAAGTCTATTCCAGAGGGATTTAGATGGGATTTTCACATTCCATACATAAAGGGGAGTACTGTCCATCTAAGAACTTGAACTCAGCTAAAGTTTATGAAATACTGTCAAAAAAAAAAAAAGGCAAACAAAATCAAGGTCTGTAGGGTGGCAAGGCTAACATCTAGATTCAATTATTACAATGTACTTTACGTGGGGCTGACCATGAAAACTGTCTGGAAGCTACAGTTGGAACAGAATACTGTAGCCAGAGTGTTGACTGGAGTGGGTTGTAGGGACCATATCACTCCAGTTTTGTCCCATCTACACTGGTTCCAAACTTGCTTTCAGATGCTATTCAAGGTACTGGTACTGACCTTTAAAACCCTATACAGCATGGCCCCACATATCTTAAGGACTTTCTCATCCCATATGAACCTACTTGTCCACTCATCCTTAGAGGCCCCACTTAAGATGCTTGTGTCATCTGAGGCTAGTTGGGTGGCAACTCAAGAGTCTTCTTGGTCATGACATCAAAACTTTGGAACTCCCTCTGCAGGGAGATTCTCCCTTTTTCATTGTCTTCTGCCAGTTTGTAGATATATTTTTCTTTCATTTGGCATACCTCCAATAACTGTTATTGGCCCTGTTCCCTGGTTTTTGGTGTTGTGTGTTTATGTGTTAATATATAAAACAAGTGGGGCCCACCTGCAATACTCATGGAGGGAATCACATCTCCCATCCACACTTTCTTCCCAAGCTCCCCTGCAGCTGCCAGACCCACTAACTTCCCCCTTCTTATCTTGTCTGTCTCCCCCATGCCAATTTCTCCTGTTTTGTCTTTCTCTGTCTCTGAAGCCAGTCCCCCCATTTTTCTCTCTCCCCCAAGTCAATCTGTCCTTTTTAATCTTTCTCTCTGTCTCCCCAGCCTATCCTCCCTTTGGTGTTTGCGGTGGCCCCAGTGGTGGCTTGGGAAGTGTGGTCCTACCCTCCTTGGTGTTGGTCCTGGCGATTGTGAGGAGGGGTCTCGCAGTAGTGGTGTAAAGGGTGTGGATGGCAATTTGCAGATCTGTTTGTTGATGGTCCTGGGGGTGATGGGGACGTGTATTGGAGAGGAGGTGTTCCTGCAGTGTCACAGCACGCTTAGCAGTGGCAGGAAATATTATTTCCCTGGGTCATGCAGTGGGCTTGTCCGGCAGTGCTGGTGTCAGCAGGGACAGTTGTTGCTGCTGCAGTTGTTGGAGCAGCGATGGGGATGGTTAGTGGCACAGCAGCTTCCCTCATGGTTGCAGCAGCTGTTTCTGTGCCTCAGTGAGTGAGTCCTCTGCACATGTCCAGAGCAAGGAGTTTTAGTTTTGGGGGGATTTAAGTATCCCTCACATATTTTTTTAAACATGTAAGATTTTTCTGCACACCCGAGGAGTGCCCCTAGTGTGCAGGAAAATCTCTTTACCCTCCATGTGCCCCCTATCTGAGGATATCCCTGATGTGGGGATACAGGGGCTTGTCCTACAATGGCTTGCCTCTTTCCTTCAGGGTCAGGTGCTAGGGGAACAGCAGTCCTGGAGACACCCGCTTGAGTGTGGTGTGCCTCAGGGGGTAGTGCTTTCCCCAATGTTGTTTGACATCTACATGCACCCCCTTGCCCAGATTGCCCAGAGGTATGGGCTGGGGTGTCACCAGTATGCTGATGACACCCAGCTCTATCTGATCATGGGCAGCTGGTCAGACTCCAGTCTGGAAGATCTGAACTGAGCATTGCAAGCTGTGGCTGGTTGGCAGACTGAGCCGGCTGAAACTAAACCCAGCGAAGACGGAGGTCCTGTGCCTGAGCCGGGGTGGTCTGGGGAGGGGGATCCCCCTCCTGGCCTTCAATGGGGTGCCATTGGTGCCAGCTCCAGAAGTTAGGAGTTTGGGAGTGCTCCTGGTTTCCTCCTTAACTATGGAGGCCCAGGTGGCAGCCACTGCCAGGTCGGCCTTTTACCATCTCCGGCTGATTCGGCAGTTGGTTCCCTTCCTCGACCATGATGAACTGGCTACAGTGATCCATGTGATGGTGACCTCGAGGTTAGACTACTGGAATACTCTCTACATGGGGCTGCCCTTATTGCTAATCTGGAAGCTACAGCTAGTGCAGAGTGCTGTGGCCAGGATTCTGATGGGTCTCCCTAGACGGGAGGACATCTGGCCTGTGCTGTGCACGGGAGCACTGCACTGGCTGCCAATAGCATACCAAATTTGCTTCAAGGTGTTGGTACTTACCTTTAAAGCCCTATATGGCCAGGGTCCAACATACCTGAGGGACCGTCTTTCCCCATACATACCCCAGAGGGCACTACGGTCGGGGTTACAACATCGGCTAGTGACTCCAGGCCCCAAGGAGGCTCGGCTCTCTGCTACCAGGGTCAGGGCCTTTTCGGTGGTGGCTCCTACCTGGTGGAATGAGCTCCCAGAGGAGATCAGGGCTCTGTGGGATCTGGTACCATTCCGCAGGGTCTGCAAGATGGAGCTCTTCTGCCAGGCTTTTAATTAGGAGCTGCCCACCACTACCAGCAACTATTATCATTAGAAACATCAGGGGTAGTGATAGACCCTATATGAAGATCGAGCCACAGTATCGTGATCATCACCGAATCGGGTTATATCCACAGTACGCCATCTTAAATCTGTTGGAAGGACTAGTATTACTGAGCACTTTTATTGTATTATATGGTTGTTTTATCGTGGTTTTATGTTTTATGTTTTATATATTTCGGCACATGGTGCCCTTAATTGTGAGCCGTCCAGAGCCCGTTCGCGAGGAGGGTGGGATAGACATTAGAAAGAAAGAAAGAAAGAAAGAAAGAAAGAAAGAAAGAAAGAAGTATCCACACATAGGGGGCATGTTCAGAATTAGATATAAAGATAATTAAATGAACATATACATTAAAATTTATTTATTTATTTAATATTTCATTAAAATCTGCCTCCATTCCTGAGGACTGGAAGGTAGCTAATGTCACTCCCATCTTTAAAAAGGGTTCCAGAGGAGATCCGGGAAATTACAGGCCAGTCAGTCTGACGTCGATACCGGATAAATTGGTGGAAACCATTATTAAGGAAAGAATTAGTAGGCACATAGATGAACAAAACCTATTGAGGCAGACTCAGCATGGGTTCTGTAAGGGAAGATCTTGTCTTACTAACCTGTTAGTGTTCTTTGAGGGGGTGAACAAACATGTGGACAAGGGGGATCCAATAGATATTGTTTACCTTGACTTCCAGAAAGCTTTTGATAAAGTTCCTCATCAAAGGCTCCTATGTAATCATGGGATAAAAGGACAGCCCCGATGCCAGAGCGACGCGTAACGTCACATCCTGGCGACGGCGGTGCAACGCGTATTGCTGTCCCCCGCGGCAGGGATCCTGTGAAGACGTGCAGATCCCCCGCTGTGGCTTGGCAGCCATTGGTCCTCATTCTCAACCCAACTTTTTAAAAATTATCTCAGATTTAGGCAATGGCACAGCCCCATAAATACAGGACCCAATTGAGCTCTGTATCATCCTCCCTTCCACTGATGAGAGCACTGAAATAGGCTGTGGAGAATCCTCAGAAAGCCAGGATGTGACAAAGGATTGTCTAAATTATTTTTATGTTAGATTTGTATTAGAATTAGAGGTTTTTATTTCCCCCATAATGAACAGGATGGAAGTGTAATTATTTATGAGTCATGTCCAGATGTCTCCAAGTAATCGTTCCTACCCACTAAATCTTTTCATGAATCTTTGTGGAACAATAGGACTTATGAATCATTCAGTTCCTACGCCAACCTTTTTTTTTTTTTGAAGGCCACTTTTAAGGTTTGGAATAGGTGTAGCAGATTGTTAGCTCTGCCTATATCTCCTCTAACCAATTTCACAGGACAAAAGTGGTTTCTGGAAGTGGACGAAGTTTAATATAACAAGACTTATAGATATCACATCGCAAAGTTATATGAAGGATAAATCAGCCCTAGAGGAGCTACACAGAGCAATATTACCATGGTTTGAATATTTTCAATTATGTAACCTATTGAATTCTCAAAAATGTGTAGGTTTACGTTTAGCTCTCACAGAGTTTGAAAAGCTGTTACACAATGACTGGCATCCTATCAAAGGTTTGATTTCCACCATATATTTGCTTTTACTTGACTCTAAAAAGCCAAGCTTATTAAATTACCAGAAGGCCTGGCATATGGATTTATCTCAGGAACTTTAAAGCCCTAACAATGGTCTCAGATTTGGAACTCTTCAACATATCTTTCTCCCTCTCTAAATATACAGTTAGCAACTTACAAGTTGATTTCTAGATGGTATTTAACTCCAGTTCAGTTGTCCCATTCCTTACCCACGACATCTCCGCGGTGCTGGAAGGGCTGCGGGGATAGAGGTACTTTTTTCACACCTGGTGGACCTGTCTGGTTGTAAAACAGTTTTGGAGTCAAATAGTGAAAGAGGTTAGTCTTTTAATAGACTTTCAAATTCCACATTCTCCAAATATTGTATTATTAAATCTATGGGACGAATGTAAGATACCTAAGCATTCACAAGAGTTAGCTGTGAGTTTGTTTGCAGCTGCTAAGACTGTTTTGGCTTCTAAATGGAAAGAAATTGGGATACCTACTTTTCAGATTTGGAAATGCAAGGCGTTTTTTGACAAACTTACGATAGAATTCAAATATTCAAATTCACTTAGACACAAATCTCTTTTTCTTAAAAAATGGTCACCTTTTGTTAAAAAAATTGTGGGTCACACAAATGTCTACAAGGTTAATATTGTACAAAAGATGGAAACTTGTTTGCTTATTTCTCATTGACGACCTATTGTGTATGTATGAGGAAACTGGTTTCATGTATGTTATTTGGTCTTAACTTCAAAACGCAAAACATTAGTTATTGTTGGTTGTAATTGTTAATATGTTAATATTTATACAAACTTGAGTATATTACAATAATGGTTTTTTAAAAAAAAAATGTCCAGATGTCTCTAGGATTTTCTTGCACCTGTCCCTTGGAAATGACTCAGCTGAATCACACATTAATTTCCCTTCCAGTTTTGCATTTCAATTACAAATTTTCATGGGATCCAACATTCTAGAGAATCAATAGTTTTCTTCTGTAACCCCTTCTGGGAAAAAAAACACCTTGCTGTTTGATAAGGTTGTCTACAAGAATAGGCCCATGTAGTTTGACTTTGCTTAGATCAGGCCCACTGACAGTTTTTTTTCAGGTGATAAACCATGTAATCATTCACTTCTGGAAATTTAAGAACATGAAAATGTAGTCCTAAATCACTTGCCTCAGGTAAGCCCCACTGAATATACCTGTGTAGAATTCTGAGTAGACCTGCTTTGGATAGGCCTCACAATATTAATTATTATTTATTTGCTTTATTTATATCCCGCTCTCCCCACCAAGGCAGGCTCAGGATGACTTACAGGAGATTATATATATATATCAACAAGATTTGTTAAAACAGAAAGTTTAAAATCAACAACAGCATATTTGACTAAAGTAAATGTACATTCAGAATGGAGTTAGTTTAGAATGTGTGTTCTGAATTTAGGATGTACCTATGTTTTGAACTATACTTTGCACCTGAAAATCATGTTGCTGTCCTGATATTTAGCTTCTTTCTGACTGGCAGGGCTCTTTTTGTAGCAGGAACTCCTTTGCATATTATATGACACACCCCTAAAGTAGCCAATCTTCCAAAAGCTTACAGAGGAGGATTGGCTACATTAGGGGTGTGTTGTCTAATCTGCAAAGGAGTTTCTGCTACAAAAAGAGCCCTGCCTGACTGCTATGTATGTTTCTGACTAGATTTATTCCAGTTACCATGAAAAGACAAACCACTTTTCTATGTGATTATGTTGTTAAAAGAGGAGGTTCATACAACTGATCCAGGTTTCTGGTATATCTCAAAAATGGCCTGCTTGACAGAATTTTGGATAAAATGGAGGAATGGGAGAACTGTGATCCATGGAGGAAGAGCAAAATAAAAAATGAATGAATAAACAAGTATTAATGTTGTTCATTTTAATACACTCATAGGTAAATCCAGGAAAGAAAATGTCATTGTTTTACTTTATTTTATGGGGGAGAAACTGAATTTGACCATTATCAGCAAATATCCCTTGAAGTCATTATTTGATAAAATAATATTGTTCTCCTTCCATACCTATTAAATAACGTTTCCTAAACTCCCACCCACTCATACCTCTGTTATACTTGAGTTACATTGATGATATTTTAATTGTCTGGACACATGGTAAAGAAGCCCTGGACATATTCCACCAGGCATTTAATGATTTTCACCCCACCACCAACCTGACAATGAACCAATCCATGCAAGAAATACATTTTCTGGACACTACTGTAAAAGTACAAAATTGACCCATAGACACCACCTTATACCGGAAACCTACTGACCGACAAACATACCCACATGCCTCCAGCTACCATCCTAAACATACCAAACAATCCATTGTATACAGCCAGGCTGTACTCCACAGCCGCATCTGCTCCAATCCTACAGACAGAGATTCTCACCTGAGGGATCTACAACACACCTTTTTGGAACTAAAGTATCCACCTGATGAGGTCAGGAAACAGATTAACAAAGTTAGAATGATACCCAGAGAAAACTGTTAGAAGACAGGCCCAAAAAAGACAATAATAGAACACCACTAGTGGTTACATACAGCTCTCAGCTCAAAACAGTTCAATGCATCATCAACAACTTACATCCTCTACTGGATAATGACAGTTCTCTTTCACAAATATTGGGGGGCAAAACTTTTCTTGCACACAGACAACCCCCCTGTCTCAAACAACTCGTCACTCACAATAAAGTAACATCTAATTTGAACATGGACACTGGAACCAGAGATTGCAATAAACCCAGATGCCAACTCTGCTGCCACATACACCCAGACAACACAATCACTGGACCTAACAACAGGGGTCATTTCGTAGAAAAAGAGCTAGGGGGACTCATTAGCATATGCCACACCCCCTGACATCACCGGAAGTGTGTCCTCCCCACAGCCGGCGGCGACCTCCAGCGGGCACCAGCAGGGAGCTCCAGGCAAATTTGACATCAGGAATCACAAGACTGAGAAACCTGTAGGAGAACACTTCAGCCTTCCAGGACATTCAGTGGGTGACCTCAGAGTAGCTGTTTTATTACAAAGGAACTTCAGGAACAGAATGGAAAGGGAAACTGCTGAATTACAAGTTATTACAACACTTGGAACAAAAACCTCCCCCGGGCTCAACAGGGATATTTGTTTCTTATCTCATTACATATGTTAACTCATTCAGTCGTCACATATGTACTCTCATACAGAGGGACTATACATCCTCTGTATTTTAGTGTTTTTCTTTTTCAGAATAGTATATTAGAATACTGAATGTAATGCCAGGAATATCGGGATGTTTTGTTGACATGACCCTGCATCCACCTCAAAAAGTGCTGTTAAGTCATTTTCACACCTGGGAGGACAGAATGGAGATTCTCGGTTTGCTTCCCACAATTAGAAAAGACACCTTTAGACATTTATCTGCTATTTGGACATATTTATTGTTTTGTAGCTGTTGACCTTATAACCTTAGCTTGTTATTTTGGGTTTTACATATCTTAAACATCATCATGTTACATGTTAATTTCCCTGTCTATAAGTTTGAACCTTACACACCATTCCAATGTATTTGAAAAAGTGTGCCTTGCACACGAAAGCTCATACCTTGAATAAACCTTTGTTGGTCTTAAAGGTGCCACTGGACTCTAATTTTGTACTACTGTGAAGTTAGGTCTATCCCTACGTAATATTTGAGATAAACAGTTAAAATATATTCTAATGAGTAAATTAGTTACTACAGGGAGCATACCTGCTAGCCTGAGGAACTTTTTAAAAATCCCTTTATAAAAACAATGTCAGGAGGCAGGGAAACCTAGTTTTGAAAACATGCTGTTATTTTTAAAAAACTTTAGGGAATAGCAATTTAAATGAGGAGGGGAAATGTTTGGAAAATTTGTGCTGCATTTCAAAGGCAAGGGGGGAAAGTGAAGATGATGCAGTTATATGTATTTGTTGTTGTTCAGTCACACAGTCGAGTCCGACTCTTCGCGACCCCATGGACCAGATCACGCCAGGCCTTCCTGTCTTCTGCCGTCCTCTGAAGATGGCTCAACTTCATGTTCGTTGCATCTATGACACTGTCTAACTATCTCGTCCTTTGCCGTCCCCGTCTTCTTTGACCTTCAATCTTTCCCAGCATCAGGGTCTTCTCCAGTGAGTGCTCCCTTCTCATTTGGTGGCCAAAGTATTTGAGCTTCAGTTTCATTATCTGGCCTTCCAGGGAACAGTCAGGGTTGATTACTTTTAGGATTGACTGATTTGATCTTCCTGCAGTCCAAGGGATTATATGTATAAGGATCTCGGCTTTCTTTTCTTCTTTTCTTTCCACCCCTTTGCTAATACACTCATATCCCTGCCTTATATGATGGTAACCCCTACTGGTTAGCATGGGCTACCAAATTGCTATTAGGGGGATGCAACCCCATATAGAATACTTGACCTTACAAGAGTTTTAACAGAGTAGCATTCATTGGAATTAAACGGTCACTAACTATAGGGACACATAGCAGCCTTTAGCCTGTGCAAGTTATGTAAACAGAAACATCTAATGTAAATAAAGTAATCAGAACTGAGAAACTGCAGACATGTTCATGCATATTGCCATTTTTCATAACCATGACATTAATTCATCTTGGTCAATGGCAAATTATCAGGGAAAAGAAATGGTAGCAATTAAACTGAGCTAATCAAAATTTGTGATCTCCCTTAGTCAACAGTCTAGCTACAAGACAAACAGCAATCCAATGTGTAAGTGCTTCTTTCATTTTAAGGTAAGCTGTAAAGGAGGGGGGGGGGTAAGGCTCTGGAACATTAAAAAAATTGAACACTTGTTTACAATACTCAAAACCACAGGCTACAATCTGGAGTATTGAGGAGCAGCTGGGGTCACCAGTCTGTGACAGTTCCTAATGGCAAATTCGGAAACCCACAGTCAGAGCAGGCAACTTCATATTTGTGTGTTTAACTGCAAAAAAGGCTTCAGAGAAGAAGCACATGCCTGCAAAGGACAAATTCCTCAACTTTTTCACCTCACATGAGCCAAATATCCCCATACCTAATAGGAAAGCACAAACAAAAGACATCAGTGTCTACCCTCAGTGAACAAAAACAACCAGATATAGCACCTATGCAGTGCTCAGTAACAAGCAAAGGGCCAATGGGACAGAAAAATTATCCCATTTTTCTTCTCACTGGGAAATCAAAGCAATTGATAAGGAAACAAAAATATAATTTAGAAATAAGGCAAACAGCAGCAATACTATACAATGCAGGTTGGATCCTTCTGATTAATGTTACATTAGCAGAGCAAATCTTTCTTGGCTCCTCCTCAACCTGCAACCCACTCCTTTCCACTAAATTTTGCTTCTTTGGTGACAGGGGACCCTGAGGAAAAACATGAAGGAGTCGGCAGGGGGAAAAGGTTTTGGTGGAAATTTCTAGTCCCTGAGCAGAAATTTTAGTTCGGATCCAACCCTACAGCTGCAGCTCCTGGCCTGATCCCTGGATTCCCTGAGCCAGCTCACTCAAGGCCTAGGTTCCCTTTAAGCTGTGCCAAGCTGCGCTGGCGCACCGATTTCCCCTGGCCAGTGCAGCAATTGTTACCACAGCACAGGGGCGAGAGGTCCCCTTTCTAATGGCCATACAGCACGGATCCATTTGCTCAGACAGCACAGAAACACAGCAGTATGCTTTGTGTTTCCTAATCTGGGCTGGCCCCACCTCCCCTCAGCTGTGGTTTGCTTGCCCTGTGAAAGGGGGCGCTGCTACCCTGGAGATACCCCGGCCCAGAAGGAGGACTGCTCTGTTGCCCAGTTTCTGCCCTTCCTGAGGTGAGCTGCCTGGTTGTTTGTTTTGTCTTGGGGTGGGGAGCCAGGCTCAGCAGCCTGCTAGAGGTGATCTAGTGGCTTCTGGTGCTTTGCAAAGTGACTCTCTGTGCACTTAAGCCTGCAAAGTTAGTTGGAAAAGTGTGGGGGGGAGCCGGGCTCAGCAGCCCACTAGAGGTGATCTGGTGGCTTCTGGTGCTTTGCAAAGTGACTCTCTGTGCCCTTAAGCCTGGGAAGTTAAGTAATGCAAATATGTTTCATATAAATATAAATAAGTTTAATATAAATATATGGCTTGTAATACAAATGATAATAGTTTATATGTTGTTTATATGTTTGTACACTTTAATATTTTTTTTAATGTCGGTCCGCTCATAGTTTTAGCACTAGGACCACTTTTGGCTCACAGGGTAAAATTTCTGCTCACGAGACTGCACACCTTAGAGGGAACATTGCTCAAGGCTATGAGCTAACAACTGAAGGCCAAGAGCCCTTTGGTTCTTGACCTTCATCTTATGCCATGCTTTTTGACAGGCCCATGTAGAAATCTTATATTTCCAAGATGCCCCTCTCCCACTTGGATATATCAGGAAGGGAAGGGGGAAAATGAAGCCTTTCCTGATACAGTCATTTAGTTCAACAAGTTTATTACGGTCATAGACCAGTATAATAGAAGACAAGTAATACAGTTACAGAAGCAGTAAAATTATAAAATATATCGGCATCTAAAATTATAAATAGGATCTAAAAACTTTAAAATACAGAAATAATAGAATCAGAATTTTGATTAAAAATTAGGTTTAGGCCTATCTGTCCTTTATCTCTTTCCTAGTTTGGTATGCCAACCAACCAAATTTGGCAACCATCCTAGTCAACTTTTGATTATCTCCTGCCAGCATAATTGACAAAAGTATCCTTCTATCATGACCTGGAAAGGAATTAACTATAGGCTTGATCAAAACTTCCCTGGTATTATGATATATAAGACAATCGAAAATTACATGTTCCAATGTTTCATCAGATCCCATCCCACAAATACAACTTTTCCTCAATGATCTAGTAAATCTGGCCTCCATTATGGCTGAGGGAAAGGCGTTGTATCTTAATAGGGTAAAAATTCTTCTATGATTGCTGATATCTAAATATTTGATGTAAGGTCTCACAGCTATCTTGTTAAGTGAACTTACATCAAATACAGGGCTCCTAATCCTGCTCACGTCCATCTGTCGTTCGACATCTAATATTCTTTGTTTTAGAACTGATCTAGCCCGATCGTGTCCCAAAGACAGAATAAACTGTTTTGAAAAACCATAACAGACCAGTTTATCTTCTATCTTTTTCCGCCATGAAGGAACAAAGTTATCTTGCATCATAGTATGGGAAAGGCCAATGGGTAAAAAAATCAATTTTAACCAATAGTAAAATGCAGCAATCCACAATCTTGCCTCGACCATAACCAGGCCAGCCTCTAAACGGATTGCAGCATTTGAAACGCTTGTTGGAACTTGAAATATAGCTCTTAAAAATTTCGATTGTGTTCTTTCAAGTAAGGTCAAGTTTGTCAGGAGAGACAAAGGAGCTCCATATAATAATTGGGGTAATACCTTTACAGTGAATAACTTAATGGCAGCTTCTAAGTTACGACCTCCTTTGGACCAGAAGAACCTTTGAATAGCTCCAGCGCTTTTCTTTGCATTAGCTGACAGGTAATCAACATGGCCTTTCATATGACCGGACGACTGAAATACAACTCCAAGGTATCTATAGCAACGAACTTGCTCAATGGTACGAGAGTCAATAACCCATTTAAACATCCTAGGCCTATTGGCAAAAGCCATTATTTTAGTCTTCATATAATTTATCTCTAAGCAATTCTGATTACAGTATTGCATAAGAGCACACATAGCTCTCTTAAGTCCCTTAGGGGTCCTAGAAAGCAAGACGGCATCGTCTGCATAAAGCAAGATTGAGATGTGTCTGTCTGCAAGCTTTGGAGGATGAAATTCAGGTTTGTACAAAAACTGTACCATGTCATTGATGTAAATATTAAATAAAAGAGGTGCCAAGATACATCCTTGTTTTACTCCTCTATCTGACCTGATCATCCTAGTAAGATGACCTTGAGGATTACATCGTACCCTAATAAAAGTATTTTTGTGAAGAGCTCTCAATAAAAACAGTAAGCGCCTATCTATCGTAGAAGATTTCAACTTTTCCCATAAGATTGTTCTTGAGACAGAATCAAATGCGGATTTAAAATCTACGAAAGCTGCATACAATGAGGTTAAAGAATTCGAAGAGTATTTGGAAATCAAGTGATTCAATATCACACACTGATCTAAACATGACCGTCCCTCTCTAAAGCCTGCTTGTTCCTGTCTCAAAAGACCTTCCTGCTCCATCCAGTCTTTTAGCTTCCACTGTAAGTGTTTTGAATAAAGCTTACTTATTATACTTAGCAGACTGATCGGCCTATAATTAACAGGATCCTCTCTGTTCCCTTTCTTGTAAATAGGCACTATTATTGCCACCCCCCAGTCTTTAGGTATTCTACCAGTTCTATCTATAGTTGTAAATAAGGTAGCAAGAACTGGAACCCACCACTCGAGGTTCCTCTTGATCAGGTCTGCACATATAAGATCAGAACCTGGGGCTTTGTTGGAACTCAGGGTCTGTATGAGGTTCTTAATTTCTTGAGGATGCACAGGGGACCAAGAGGGTAAGGTAGCTATATCCAGGACCTCTGAAGCAGCCTCATCCTGACCTTGGTAGAGCTGCTCAAAATAATTTTCCCAAGTTTCAGGGAGAATTGTATTACTGCACACTGAGGGAGGTCTAGTATTACAATTAGAGACCATATTCCAGAATAAACAGGGATTTTTATCTCTGCATGCTGAGCTTAATTGCTCCCATGCAAGGGCTATGGCGGCCTTCTTTTTTCGCTGTATCAAGGCCTTATATTGTTTCTTTAAGATTTTCATGTCCTCTAGGGTTACAGTCATTTAATACTGAGCATTGCTTGGGGCTCTCAAGATTACTCTTCCCTACTACCCTGTAGAGCATTGGTTCCCAGAGTGGACAATACCGCCCACCTGGGGGGCAGTGGAACGATCCAGGTGGGCGGTAGGAGCCTTGGGTGCAATTGGGGGGTGTTTAATAAAAATAAGGGGGTGATGGAAGCATAAAGAAAGAAGAGTCCAGGACCTATTTAAAGCAGCCTTATCCTGCCTTCTCCTGGTCTTCCCTGGGATCAGGGAGGGAGGTAGAGGTGGAGAGGGGTCCCCACAGCCAATCACAGCCTTCATTATCTTAATTTTCTCTGTGTATGAAAATGTTACTATGGTTGATTTTATAAAATAATGTTATGATTTTGAGCTTTAGAGTGTCTTATTTACAACATCATCTTTCTCTACTATGTGCAAATTTGTCACTGCATCTTTTTGTCCACTTCTTGAAGGTAGATTTCCAGGGGGGCGCTGAGTAATTTTTTTCCTGAAAAGGGGGCAGTAGACCAAACAAGTTTGGGAACCTCTGCTGTAGAGTATTCATTGTCTCGAGATGCAGCCTTATCCACATGAACCACACCATTACAAAATCTTAGGCTCGTCTTCAAATATGCTCAGAATCCTAGGAGATGAAATAATCTGCATTTGAAAGTAAACTTTGTACTCATCAGGGTCTTGTTCAATAGAACTTCTGAACACAGGTTGCGATCACATACACTAAATAATCCACTTTCAATGCACTTTAAAACTGGATTTTATCAGTTCACACAGTAAAAATTCAGTTGTAAAGTACATTGAAAGTGGATTATTGAGTGTGTGTGATCGCAGCCACAGTCTATGCTACAGATGATTTAAAATTCCACATCCTTGCTTTTTTGCCCCCCAAATACATTTTTTAATCTCAATTCTTTCTTGTGGAAACTGAAGCTGTGATTATTTTCTGTTTCCTCACACATTTTCCCCATAAACATACAAATTTTTCAATAATATTTATACATCAATCACATATATTATATAATTCATGATGTGCATGGCGTATATAACTATCATCTAAATTGATATAAACTCTGAATGTGCATACATAATGCAAATGAAATAAATTAGGTTAATCAGAACCACTGATGAAAATGTAAAGGAATATAAAAGAAATGAAATAAGGAATATTTGCTTATCGGAGCCTGTGTATATATGCATGTAGTCTTTGTTCAAAAGTTTTGATAAACATACTGAAGTCAGTGACCAGCAGGCACAATCCCAAATTTCACTCTTGAGTTTGTTACACACACCATATCATGAGAGCAGGAACATAATCTTAACTGTGTGGACTCCCCATGGTTTGTGGTATGTACATGTATTTTGCTTGGGAATAGCTACTGAAGTACAAAAGGTAAAATAAAATCAGCTTTTAGTTATTCTAAGCCAATAGAAGTTCCTACCCCTTGGAAGTCAGGTTGGTGCTTGATTATGTGAGACTGGATCACAAGCAGGGGTCATTTCCTGCAGTAGCACACAGGAGCGGAGCTCCGGTAGTAAAGAGCTCAGGGTTTGGGCACATGCAACAAGCCCAGCCCCTTGCTCCGAGCAGCCATCAGATGGGCCACGAGGAGCAAGAAGCAGCCAGGTAAATTGCAGAGCCCCCCCCCCCGGGCCCGCCTTCAGGTATAGTGTGTGACTGCAATAAAAAAAGGCCAGTGCTATGCTGGGCATTATTAGGAAGGGCATTGAAAACAGATCAGCCAATATCATAATGCCTCTATATAAATCAATGGTGCAACCTCATTTGGAATACTGTGTGCAGTTCTGGTCACCACACCGTAAAAAGGATATTACAGGTTTAGAAAAAGTGCAGAAAAGGGCAACTCGAATGATAAAAGGGTTGGAACACTTTCCCTATGAGGAAAAGTTAAAGCGCTTAGGGCTCTTTAGCATGGAGAAACGACGACTGAGGGGTGACATGATCAAGGTTTATAAGATTATACATGGGATAGAGCAGGT
>NW_015171000.1:60605-74930 GCF_001447785.1 Gekko japonicus | reverse complement strand
TGACCCCGGGGGGCGGGGAATCCCCCGCTTTGGACCCCTGAGTTCCGCCCCGGCGGAATTGGGGCCTGGGGGAACCCCGCCCCCAAAGCTGCGTCACCAGAGGTGACGCAGCCACGTTACTGACGTTGGGGGCGTGGCTGAGCTTGTCGGGGGGGGAAACCATATGTTTTCCCCCCGACAAGCTCAGCCACGCCCCCCAACATCAGCAACGTCTGACGTCACTTCCAGTGATGTCGCGGCAGCACGCGCGCACTTTGCGCACGTGCACGCACAACCAGCCTGCTCCCAGACGGGACGGAGCCTCCCCCGCCGGTAAGTTAAAAAGATTTGGCAACCCTAGACACAGAGTATTGGACTGGATGGGTGTTTGGCCTGACCCAATATTGGCGTCTCTTATGTTCTTATGTTAAGAACATAATTATGTTTAAGCTCTCCCTCCTCCGTGAGGACAGATCTGCACATTCCCCCCCCCAATAGCTAGCAATCCAAAACAGTCCAGTGAAGACTGAGCGGTGGGTGTTGCCTTCTGACACACTTCCAGTGATGTCAGGGTGTGTGGCATATGCAAATAAGTTATGCTAATGAGTTATGCTAATGAGCTCCTGTATCTCTTTTTCTACAAAATGACCCCGATCACAAGTAACACATGAAGATATAAGTTGTTTATTAAGCAAACAGCTTATTGTACCCAGAAGATAAAGTGTAATCTCACTGATTATTTGCCTTGGAAGGTGGCAATTCAAATGGATTTTCTTGATGGCTGTTAATAGCATTTATGTTTGTATGACTAAAGATAGAACAAGGCTTCATACATTGCCAAACTAATTTTCAAAGGTAGATTATCTCTGGTACAAGCTTTCTGAGCAAATCCAATAAGCATTGCATATACAATAATTACAGTACTAATAAAATTACTTCATCATGACTCTTAAGGTCTCTAAAGGTAGTTTCTAACCACATTAGACCAGGGATCTCTGCACACTTCAGAGATATCACCCTGTTTAGATTGGGTAGGGGAATCCTCCTCTCACTAGAATATCTATTCCCTTTTCTTGGCCTAAATGGGAGTTTCCATCTAAGTACCCACTTGTCCTTGCCAACTTTCTCCAGTTCTCATGTCTGTGATAATCTGCTCTCACTCAGGGCTGAATTCCAACTTAATTCTCCTCTTCAGTATTCAGCTCTAAAATCTCTTTCTGCTCAGCCGATTCTAACCAATCAGATTCCTTGGAGCAGCTTGTCACTCTAGGCTCTCTGTTTCCGTGCAGTTTGAGCCCGTCCATTGTGTTCATACTGTGGAAATCTGCTAATTCTCCTCCAGTGGGGTCTTGTAAATAGTAGTGTCATGCAATTTGTTTCTGTGCCTTAATTGTGATGATGAAGAAGAAGAGATTGGCTTTATACCCTGCCCTTCACTCGGAGTCTCAGAGCGGCTTACAAACTCCTTTCCCTTCCCCTCCCCATAAAAGATACCCTGTGAGATAGGTGGGGCTGAGAGCTCTTTCAAGAACTGCCTTGTCAGAACTGTGGCTTGCCCAACGTTATCCAGCAGCTGCAAGTGGAGGAGTGGGGAATCAAACCTGGTTCTCCCAGATTAGAGTCCGCACACTTAACCACTACACCAAACTGGCTCTCTTTTTATGTCTTAAAGGATGTGGCCTTCCTATAAAGCAATATTTGGATCTGAACAGAATATCAGAATAATAGATAGCGTTGAAAAAAATCATTTCCTTCATCTATTACAACATTATCTTTAGCTATGAATACCTGTTTCAACTGATAAGATGTTGCCATGTCCAAACATGCACACACACGTGCATGCACACACACACACACCTATACCCATCAAAACCTGCAAATCATCAGAATACATGAAACAAGCATACCTGTTTTCTCGTAATTCACTATACTCAGCACCCTACCTTCACCATAACTCCATCTGTTTTTATTGTTTTAAAAACTCAGAATGCTTCTGCAAAGACTCAATGGGGGGGACAGCAGACTACACATCATCACAATAACTATTGTTATAAAACAAAAGGGGGAACTAATAAAATTCATCTCCACACAATAGAAACTTTCCCCTACTTGCACTTTCCTCTGGTATTTCACAGTGGAATGTGTTTGACACATCATTAAACACTGATAGTGCGTACTCAGTAGGGACTTCCCCAAACCCATACACCTTTCTAATCTGAAAAACAAAATCAAAATGAGCTTCCTATAGATCATGACACAACAATCTAAACAACGGTGATCCCCTGTAGGTATAGCAGATGCAAGAACGGCAGGCACCATTCAGTCACAACAGTTAACAATAAATACACCGCAGCAAACTATTCAAAGGGTTGCAGCTTATGTACTGTGCATTCATAAACATAACATATCTCATTCATTCATCAGAACAATTTTTCTAACAGCTACTCTATTGGACTATCCATGCAGTCTCCAATAAACTCAAACGTAAAATCATGGTGGAAAATAGGATAGCATGGATCCCCAATATAGTAATTCAAATCCAAAGGATACCCTATATAGTCATTCAAATTCACATCTGCTGTAAGTGACAGAGTAGATTATTTGTTTGTGTTTATCCCATTCCTTCTACATGGAGTTCAGAGTGGCTTCAAGGGTTATTTCCTCCTTTGTTTTATCCTCCTAACAATCCTGTGAGGTAGATTAGGATGAAAGAGGATGAGTAGCTCAAAATCATCCATGTCAAAACCAGGATTTGAATCCAAGTCTTTCTAATCCTAGCTCAATGTTCCAAACACTATACCATGTTCATTCTCTATTACGGTTGTGAGTAATCTCCATAGTCATATCAAGTGGCTAGATTAGTAGGGAAGCAATCCATACATTTCATAGAACCACTCAGTACTTAGACATGAAGATATGTCATATGCCTGACTGACTTACCATTGGAGACACAAAACATGTTGCCAGGTAGGCAACAACCAGGGCCATGGCCTTTTGGGTGGCGGCTCCATTCTGTTGGAATGAGGTCCCAGAGAAGACCAGGGCCCTGTGGGACCTTTTACAATTCCGCAGGGCCTGCAAAATGGAGCTCCTGCCAAGCCTTTGCAGCCACCACCACCACCACTACCATCACAACTATTGGTGTCACTATCTATAACAACTGAAAACCATGGTGGAAGCCCTGAGCCACTGATCCCTGTGACTTACTGCCTGTCCTAGCCCTCCCTAACTGAAGCAGACCAATAGAACTAAATACTGGAATTGCTAGCACTTTAATATTATGTTTGATTTTAACACTGTTTTTATATTATTGTATTATTATTTATCAGGAATTGTATTAATGTAACAAATTGTGTTCTATGTATTATGAGAATTTTTATTCTATTGTAAGCTGCCCTGAGCCAGCCTAGGCCGGAAGGGCGGGATAAAAATAAATAAATAAATAAATAGCATGTGGCTTGAGGTTAGGGTTGCCAGCCTCCAGGTGGGGCCTAGGGATCTCCCGCTTTTACAACTGATCTCCAGCTGACAGAGATCAGCTCCCCTGGAGAAAATGGCTGCTTTGGAGGATGGACTCTATGGCGTTGTACCATGCTGAGGCCCCTCCCCAAACCCCGCCCCCTCCTGGATCCACCCCCAAAGTCTCCAGGTATTTTCCAAACCAGACCTGGCAACCCTACTTGAGGTGCTTGGGACCCTGAACTTACCAGAGGTCCTGTTTGTGGGCCTGGAGGAGAGGAAATTGTGACCAAGTGTCTGTTGGCCTGATACATCCAGCAGCGGATGGCTGCAGTATTGGAGGGACATTGGCCAGCCCCTTCCCGGGGTCAAGCCAATTGGGCCAGTTGGGAGGGCCAAAGGAGGGGGTGGAGGTGGGTGCCGACAGGCAGTTAAAGGGTACTTTTATGCCACCTGGGACTCACCTGGTCTTATGGTTCTTTCCCACCTGTCCTTCTCTCTCAAATTAGTGTTAGGGCTTGTTGATGAGGGAATGTTATTGTCCTTTGGTCCTTGATGTTAATTTTGGTGTTGCGTTTTGTTGTGGGGTAGTCCTTTCATGTTTGTTTAACTTATTTGTCACAACCTAGTGAGGCAGTATCAGCATGGGGCTGGATCAATTTTAGGGGGGGGGAACAGCCTGCATGCCCATTTCCCCTGTTTCTGGGGATCCCCTTAAGGGCTTGGGGGGGTGAGGGCTATCAAGGGACACGTCCAGCTACCAAGGGACACACTTCCAAGTGGCAGGGAAAACCACACAGTGGCAGTCGTCCTTGTGGAATCCAGCATCCTGCCGTCCCATGGTCCCCCTCCACACCAGCAGGTGGGCTGTAGTGGAGCTAGAGTTCATTAACAAACAGGTGGGTCAGTTGATGCTGAGATCTGTTTGCCCTATGCTGTGCTAAGGCTTCTTACAGCTGTAACCAATAAAGCTGTGCCCGGTTTTAATCCAAAGGGGATTGTAAATGTGGTTATTAATAACATGAATGTTGCTTGTGTGCTTCTCTATGTCCCCCCCCCCCCCCGGAATTCTGGGCCCACAACCCATGTTTCCTGTGGTATTTATAATATTATCTTGACACCATATTCAAAACTAAGCATCCTATCCTGGAAATGATTACATTTTCCTCAAGTGGTATCACAAATTACTCTGCAGTTGAGTGGCATTTGCAAATGATTAAAACAAAACTTTTTTTTTTTAAATAGGAATTATAAATCAGCTCACATATTGTGTGTGTGTGCATTCTTGAACTGGGGAAAGCTGGTAAGCTGACTAGGCCACAATGTAATACTTTCCTTTCACACATATCATACTTCATTTGCATTTGTTGTAGTTATTTCCAAATGATTAGGTGTTTGATGCATTTTTAAAATTAATTGGTTGGTTTGTTGTTCATGCAGAGAGGGGCTTTCCTGCTGTTAATTCATTTTTTTAAGGGTCAAATGTTCATCATACATGACCTACTCTTGGGCATGGCCTGTATGTGAAATTCAGGGCCATTTTGACTGATTATTGATGTCATGGCTCACATGAGCCAGGGTATTTCTTCTGTCAATTACAGACCCATTTTAAAAGTTCCACTAAATTGCCCAGCAGTATAGTTAAGACCATGTACCAGCATAGTAACTACCTTTTTAAAAGCATCTCAATGAATGCCAAACAAGCTGGTGCAAAACTGACACATTGGTTCATAATTTTAAATTATGTATGGAAGTTCATTTTATGATAAGATAACTCAGTTCACAGAGAGGCCAGTATTACAAGCTGGATAAATTAATGCAACAATTTTTGAACTTCAGCAGCACACTAAATGATATTGGCTTTGTGACCTCATATTTCGTCTTTTACAACTACTCCATAAGCTAATAGTCCAGGCCATTTTAAGATGTCCATACCAACTGTTGCCCTTTTAAGCAACTATGGGAACTACAATAGCCAACCTCTAGGTGGAGCCTAGAGTTCTCCCAGAATTACAACTAATTTCCAGATGACAGAGATCACTCGTCTTGGCAAAGAAAATGGCAGGTTCAGAGGGTGGACTCTATACCATCATCTACACAAAGCTCCTTCACCTTCCACAAACTGTCCTGCCCTGTCACCAAACCCAAATATCCACAGATTTCCCAAGCTGGAATAGGCACCCTTAATGGGATTTCAGGAATTATCAATAGGGATGGGCACATTTTATCCTTCAGTTTTGCCTCCCCCCCTTCCCCCCAAACATTGGTTCCCGAGATCTGGACTGGCCCAAATTTGGCCCGAATTTTGGCTCGTGAGCCAGTTGATGCCCATCCCTAGTTATCATAGCTTGATGAATGTAAATTATCAGCAACCATAATTTAAATATTCATATTTGAATTTCAGTAATTGTTTCCACACCACTATTCCATATTAGTCAGATCCCCAATACCACTTTGGGATTTAGATTTTCTTCTTCAGAATTCTGAAATTTGGGGATCTATTGTTCCTTATGGGGGACACTTTGGGGGAGGGGTGTATTTAAAGCAAAAAAACACCAAAATCATAGGGAGCCTAGTCTTGCCTGTTCACTAAAGACATCCCAAGTTTCAAGCAAATTGGATCAATTCTATAGGCCTTGAAACAAAGTGTCCCTAGCCATCCTGTTTGTTTCAATTATTTCCTGGGGGGGGGGGCATGGTTTCTCCAGGGCAAAGAAGCCAATAGGCAAACACGTCAGAGCAACTACTGGCCAAAAGCCTCCAAATGCAAACAGAATCAACAAGTCCAGCATGTCCAATGTTAAACAAAAATGTGTCAGCAGAACAATGGGCCAACATGGCAAGCCCAACCAACTGATGTCATACCAGAGGATCTAAGCCAAACCAATTTAAGGAAAGGACATTATTGCAAATTTAACAGAAGCAAACAGAACCTAGGGATAATGTGGCAAACACAACAGAACTGATTTCAAACAGAAGAATCCAAACCAACCAGCCAGCCAGACCTGGCAATACCAAGGCAGCCAGCCAGACCTGGAAAGACACTGACATGCATGTGTACATGTGTGCACACACATACTGATATCACTTCCCCTAGAAAGGCCTCAGAAAGAGAGAGGGCGCGGGTACTGGGTACCTGAGTTCCCTCTGTACAATTTGCAACCTACACCATTACTGACTCACATGAGGGGCCTCGGGGGGAAACCTGCCCTTCATCACTAGGACTCCTGTTCCCCCCACTCCATAAAGAAAAAAACACACCAATACAACATGCTTAAGCTGTATTTTAGATACTTCTGAGGGCTCTGCTTGTTTTAATTAATTAATTAATCATTTACTTAACCATTTAATTAATGTTTTAATTAATTAATTTTAAAAGATGGCAGAGGCAAGCAAAGCAGGGCTTCCAAGGATAATGAGAGGTAGGTTGGTATGAGAGAAGGTGGTCCTTAAGGTATATTGGTCCCAGTCCATACAGGGTTTTGAAGGTCAATACTAACACCTGGAACTGAGCACGGATGCAATTGGAAGTTGGTGTAAGTGGAACAAGACTGGAGTGATACGACCCAATCCAGTCAACACTCTGGCCACAGCATTATGTATCAACTGTAGCTTCCAGACAGTCTTCAAGGGCAGCCCCACATAGAGCACATTATAGTAATCAAATCTAGATGGTACCAGGGAATGCACCACAGTGGAGAAATAGTTTTTGCCCAGGATGAGCTACAGTTGGCTCACCAGCTGAAGCTGCTGAAAGACACCCCTGGCCACCACTGTCACCTGTTTATCTAACAGGAGACCCAGATGTAGAAGTGCCCCCAAGCTACAAACCTGCTCCTTTAAGGGGACTGCAACCCCAGCCAGAATGGGGCAATCAATCCTCCACCCCTGTGGTGTCTTGGTAATCCTGTAAATCTAAACCCCAGCAATTAGTGATTTGTCCATAACAAGGGGACCATCTTCAATCCCCCACACACACATTTAGACCACCTTCAAATCACATTCTTTCTGCTCGGAACAAAACATCAGATCAAGGGTGTGACCAGCACATTGTGTGGGGCCAGTTATTACCTGGGGCAGGCCCATGGTTGTCATGGAGACTATGAAATCCTGAGCCACTCCTGATAACGTAGCCTCGGCATGGATGCTGAAGTCCCCCAAGACAACACTCATCTACTTTCATATCATTTCTTGTTCCAATGATATTTGTGGGTTTTTTTTTCCTTTATAAGAGTGTAAAGAACAGCGTTTTGGGGCTGTGTATTTATTTATTTTTTGCACAGAATTGTGACAAGAGGTGCTGAGCCCCTCCAGCATTCCCTGTGACCCTCAGCAACTAGGATTCAGCTGAGGGTTTTAGACGTGAAAACAAACACAATTTGGAATGCAGGTTTTATATAGTGCCAATCAAACTGGATAACTTTCCTGCTGTTTTTTTCTGCTTCTTAGTTTGAAGTTTTGCACAGTGCCAGCTGTGTAGAGCTAGGATCAGCTGATAGAAAGACCTGGGTCTTCTCTCAATGACCAGGCTCCAGAACCATTTAAAGAAGCAAGAAAGTTTTCTTCAGGTGTGAGAGAGAAGTGAAGTGGTCATGTGGCTGCCAAGCAGTCAAAAGGGGAGCTGCTCCACAAACCCCTCTGGTGCAGTGCCTTCCAGGGCTCCTGTAGGGAAGGGATGCCAATAATTTCTGATGATGTTTGGTGTGGCTGGAACTAGTGATCCAAGGGATGGGCAGAAGTGGGAAGGGCAAAGTGTCACTCTCCTTATTGTTGAGGTTATCGCTTTTGATGGGCAAACATTTTCTATTTGGGGGGATACTGGGTTCTGCATGCAGCTTATCCCTGGTACCCAATTCCTTTTCACATCACACTGAGTAAGACTATGGTGCACTATAGGGCTGCCAGGGATCATTCAAGACCTCAAAAACTCTTACCATCCAAGTTCAACCAAAAAGGCAGCTCAGGGTGCTGCTGCTGTTGAGTCACAGCAGCTGGAGTAGGGGCAGTCTGAGCAGCAGATCTGTGCCTAGTGCCAGCGCCTCCTTCAGACACCACTGTGGGCAGTGCTTCAGCCACAGCCTCAATGAAGAGGGCCTTATGAGGCCTCTTCATTGCACCACCCCTGCCAAAGAACAGGTGGTGGAGAACTGCTGTAATACAGACCTCCACACAGGTGGGGGGAAAGCCACAACCATCCCCTTCCCATCCACTCTACTACTCTTCTGCTTAATCTTTTCACCAGGTCGCCACTCTAGTTCCCTCCTATTTCTCATTATGCCCTGCTGGACTACTTCAACAAAGCAAGTTAATGAATGACTACACTAGGCTACACTGCACTTTAAGCACTAACTACCCTTCTCTTGAACCTGACCTGCTGCTGCCCTTCACTTCTTTTGTCTGCCTTTCTTCCTGAGCACTAACTGGCAGTAGCCTTTTTTTCAAACCCACACAACTTATTATGTTGTAAAATTCCCACCGATGCTAGCTTCAATTGAATTCTTTAAAAAAAAAATCTGCTTCTGACTTTTTAACCTAAAATCTGAGTAATTTTTTGTAACTACAACCTATGATGGAAATATAGAATTCTTTTTTAAAAACCTATTAGCAAAGTCCCCCCCCAATTAAGCATATCTCTAGTCTTTCTGAAAATCTGACTGCAATTTTTTAAAGACTAAAAGGTCATCCTAAAGCCTATTTTTAACCACGTAGCTCAATTTCTTTGAAGTCTAGGTTAGCCTAATATTTTTGTAAAGTAAACCCTATGCTGCAATTGTTGCTGTTATTAAAAAATCAAAACCAGAGTCTACCTTAGTCTTTTTTGGAAGCATAACCAAAATCTGCTTACTTTTTTTGAGATCACTGAACCCTAAGCTGAAGTTTATTTAGTGACTTTTAAAATACCCAAAACCTCACCTAGAGTTAACTCTAATTAAAACCTAATTAGAAATTTTCTTCAGAACCTGAAGCAACATTTTTAAAAAAAAAAAAAAGCAACAGGAACACCCCAAAACTAATCTTCTCAGTAAACATAACACAGAAAGATCTTTCACACAACTATAGAATAGTAACTGTAAAACCAGACCCAGAAAAATGCAAGATAAATTTTTAAACTATAACAATAAAATTAATAAGCATCTAGAAACAGACAAAATGAAAAGCTGTCGAAGGCTTTCACGGTCAGAGTTCATTAGCTGTTGTAGATTTTCTGGGTTGTCTGGCCATAGTCTTGGCATTGTAGGACCTGACGTTTCACCAGTAGCTGTGACTGGCATCCTCAGAGGTATAGCACAGAAAGATGGAGTACTCTCTGTGTCAAGGTGAGAAGAAAAATAGTAGGCAGGTAATTTAAGTCTACTCAGGAAGGTGGAGTAGGGATGAGTCATTTTCATGTAGGAGTTCCCCAGGCTATGAACATGCTAATAGAGGAGCTTTCCTGAAGAGGTTCTTTTGCATATGGATTGTTTTCTGAGGAGGTTTCCTGTTTCCTGAGGAGGTTCTTTTGTATGTGGATTGGCTGTTGTAATTCTAATCTTATTTGCAGTGCTATTGTCAGATGTAGAGCCTTTTGTGTTTTTCAGGGCGGGAAACCATGCCCTATTTATTTTTAAACTCTCTTCTTTCCTGTTGAAATTGTGTTTATGTTTATGAATTTCAATGGCTTCCCTGTGTAATCTGACATGGTAATTGAATGTGTTGTCCAGCCTTTCAGTGTCTTGGAACAAAATACTGTATCATGTTTGGGTTACGCTACGTTCAGCCACTGCTGATTTTTCGGGTTGGCCAAGTCTGCAGTGTTTTTCATATTCTTTTTTTCTTGTCTGAATGCTACGCTGTGTGGTCCCAATGTAAACCTGTCCACAACTGCATGGTATGTGGTATACTCCTGCAGAAGTTATTCCTCTGAGGATGCCAATCACGGCCAGACAACTACAATGCCAAGATCACGGCCAGACAACCTGGAAAATCTACAACAGCTAAAATGAAAAGCGATTAAAAATCCAAAAACAATCCAAGGCCCCGTTCACATGCCAAATTTGCTGTGGGAGAGCCACGATTGAATGGCGGAGTTTCTGGGCACAATCACACCGCAACATCTGGTAAGTGGAGCACACCTGTGGCCAACCTGTGGCATACTGCCAAAAATGCACGATAAAAACCTACCTGCTCGAAGGTACAAGCAACCGGTTTGCCACGGGCTGCCTCCAGACTCCTTCAGTGTGATCGCGCCAGCGCGCCACTTTTCCCTCTGGCCTCTCGTTGATGCACAGACGCGGAGGGGAGGAACCGTGGCATGCCACCGATGCATGGGATCGTGTTCTGGTGGCTCTAATTGCGGTGGCACAAATAGCTTCACCTCCCCCCCCCCCACGTTATCTGGCCCGTGTGACCGGGGCCTGTGAGCAGCAAACTCAATCAAACAGAACAAGCCTTTTAAAACTTTTTATAAACATATCAAAACAAAAGAAAGGAAAACTGTTTTTAAAAAGAACCACAAAGTAAACCAGGGTCTCCTTCCTCCCAACTACAACTTCCCCCAGGCAAAAAAAAAAAAACCTAAAGAAAAAAATGAATTAATGTTTTAAACAATATTTTACAACAAAGTCAGCTGTGGGCAAACCAGTACTGAAAATATCCAAGCACAGATCAAGAAGAGACACTTCCCGGGCAGGCAGCCTCAGGCTGCAGAATTAATCCAAGGCACAGGCAGACCAGACCAGCAGAAGCAGGCAGCACTCCAAAAAATCTTGCCATGAAATGGAGTCAAACTGCAGCCAGGCCCATGCTCAGAGAACCATGGAGGGCTGTGAGAGAATCATCCTCATGACTGGGCAGACCGTTCTAGTCTCCTGCCAATGAGTGATTCCCCTGCCTGGGAGAGCTGCTTCCCTCCTCCCTCCCTCCCATTGTTCAGAGGACCTGCGACATGGAAGAAAAACGAGTTCTGGAAGCCTTATGAACTGGCCCCGGATATTCCAGAATATTTCCTGAAATATTTAGGACTTTATTGGTAGTCCAGGAATTTTGAATATCACTTCAGATACCCAGATATACCAACGAATACTGATATATATGATGAGCTAAGCCTAATGAGTATTTCAGAGTTTCACCTAATGTTGAAAATATTGAAAACTATTATCATATCATCAGGTCTTCAACCTATGTAGCTAATTGATTATACTCTTGTGTATTCATTTTAATATATGCTTTATCGTCTAGTTCATTTGCTGTTTTAGGTGGGATTTATTTTGAACTGCTTAGAACTTCCTCACCCATCGGGCAAAATACATGGGCTCTCTTATTCCCCTCCCCCCATATGGAGTAAAGCAGTTTAGGAAGCTATTTTAGCAGGCCAATTGCTGGCAGGGAAAGGATTAAACACCCCTTCCCCTCATTAGTCTTCTAGTCAACCTGGACAAACAGTCCCATTTGTGCAGGAGATAACAATCGTTTTCCTGAAGTCTGCAGTCCTAAGCAAGAAGAGATAGAAACTGCATGTGCAATTTAATTAGGTGGAGCATAACAACAATGGATACAACACTGAAGAAGAATTCAATTTGAATGCAACTTCTGAAGAAACAGAAAAGAATGGGAATACGGCAGCCTTCGGAACCAAATTGCACACTTATCTGTTATAAAATGGTTACAGTGGCACAAGAAAATGCTATTGTTGCTTGACTCCTGAAGAATTAAAGCAGAAGACACCATATATTGAAAGTAAAAATGTATACCTGTACACTTAAAATAGGAATAACTCCCACTAGAGGTGTTATGTGAGCTGCAAGTGAAAATGCAAGATGAAGCTGAAATGATAAAAAAAAAAAATATTCAGTGTTTTCAGGTAAAACAATTTCAGTGAAATGTTAACAACACTTTTCTGGGAGTGAGTTCCACAGAACAGAACAGAATAGGATTCTGAGCAGAACTGTTAGGATGGCAGTGTCCTGGCAGTCTAAGAGTATCGGTTGACTATGTGATCATTGGTTAAGTGGGAATATTTGATATTATATGGTTTGAAGAAAAAAATAGCCTCCTCCCCACAATCCATGTACCACTGCAGGACTTTAGTGACAAAAAAGTAAGTAGAAAATTCTGTGTGTGTGTGGGGGGGGGGGGAGATTTTTATATAAATTGAAAGAATATCTATTATGACATTAGATTATTTTCTTTCAACTATACACCGAGAAGTCCATATAAAGTTACCTTTCATATAAAGTTACCTTGCTCTGGCGAGACATAATAGAAAGTTTTAAAAATATAATGATCTGCTCTTTATACAGACTTCTTTTATAGCTGGTGAGATTGTTTTTATATCCAATAGTACTTGTCACAAGTTATTTCAGTGATCCATACCATCATAAATTATTAAAATAGATTTCACTCAATTTATCTGTTACAGCATTGTGTTCAGGTATACTATCAATTATGTATAAAGCTGATCATAGTTCATCTTCTGGTTGTGGTCATAATTAGGGGTGGACACAAACAAGGAAACTGGACATTCATTCCGGTTCATGGTTCATGAGGTCACATGAACCACAAACCTTCACAAACCTCCCCATTTACTGAGCCAGTTCATTTCATGAGGTTTGTGATATGGCGAGGGGGGGGGAGAGATCTGAGATCTTCCCTCCCTTCTTTCTGCTGAGGGCAGCTTCCCGAGGCCAGCAGAATGGAAGGGGGAAGATCTTGCAAAAGCCATTTAAAGTGAACATTCCCTTTAAATGGCTTTTGCAAGCCAAGCCATGTACAATGCAGTTCAAGTGGTGAGTTCACCCGTGAGTGCACTCACTGCCTGGACTTCAGTCTCATGTGGCACAGCTTGTAAAAACAATTTAAAGGGAACATTCCCAGAAGTGAGTGAATTCCATGCTTGGACTTCACTTGCATGTGGTGCAAGCTGCACCACATGCAAGTGAAGGCCAAGTGATGATTTCACCTGGAAGTCCATCCCCTCAGTTGCTTTGCCAATTAATTAATAGTGCCAGTGTGTCTGGCTCACAAACCACTGCCATGAAGCTAATGAACCTCCATGAAAAACATGGTGGATCATGGGCAGTTCAGTGGTGATGCGGTCTCCTGAATCAAGGCCTCATGAACCATGAACCGGCCATGTTCATGACAAAATTGTGCAATTTCTGCCCTTCCCTAGTCATAATCATAGGGGGGCAGGTACTGGGAAAAGGCTACAGTTGCAATGACTCATGAATGCATACATGAGGCTTTGGACTTGGTGGAAATGGTGGTGGGTTTGGTGGACTAGAATCAATACCGAACTCTTTGGTTCCCTATGAGCAAAAGCAAATTCTTTTTACTCTCTTTTAGATTGTCTACCTGAACTTTGCAAATATTAAACAGATCTCTCTCTCTCTCTCTCTCTCACACACACACACACAGTATCTTGTTAGCCAACTGCAGGCTGATCTGCAGACTTCTGTATCCACAGATCAGGCCCACATTGACATAAAACAGATATTTCTGCAAACTTGGGGTGAAATCCAGGTTTGCAGAAAAATATAAAACTTTAAAAGGGGGGGGGTTAAATTTCCCTAAAAACCCATACCTCGTCCAGTCATTGGTGGCAGCAGCAGCAATGGTAGATTTTACTCTCTACTAGATTGTCTACCTGAACTTTGCAAATATTAAACAGATCTCTCTCTCACACACACACAGTATCTTGTTAGCCAACTGCGGACTGATCTGCAGACTTCTGTGTCCATAGATCAGGCCCACATTGACAGAAAACAGATATTTGCCCCCCCCCAGATGGAAGAAATAGTCAGACAACAAGGTTGGATGAAATAAGGCCACTTTATTAAATTAATAACTTCTTAACTTAACGGCAAAGGGCAACCCTGGAAACAGCGACGAGGCCGGGCCTGGCGTCGT
>NW_015171000.1:54945-60526 GCF_001447785.1 Gekko japonicus | reverse complement strand
GAACCACGATGGCCACAGAAATGGTGGTGGAAAATCAAAGGGAGAAGAATTTGTGGTGGGCCTGGCAGTAGAGGCCAGGACCCATACCATGCCCATAGACGATGGTGCGATGGTGGCGGCCAAGAGCTGCATTGTCCCTGGCAGTGACAACGGTGGTAATAGGGGGATACTTCCCAAAAGTATCACAGGTAACAACTTGTGTATGTATATTTCACCAATATAAAATCTCTCTCCCCCCTCTCTCTCAAAACACCTAATTGGAGTACATGTTGCTCCCCCCCCTTTCTCTGCTGGATTTATAAAAAAAGATAAAATGTGTAGTGATCTTTTTTGTATCTCATCCATGTAACAAACAATGCTTTTCTTACCAGGTGATGCTTAAAAAAGCTATCCATTTTTACCTTACCATACCATAAATACGCATGCCAACCAAACCTGCAATCATGACCCTCCAAGCTTAAAAGCCTGTCATTTTTTAACTTTACCCATTCTTCCATCCATGTTAAACAGACCGCGTCATAATAAAGTCTTAGGTTTGGTAGCTGCAACCCTCCCCTTTCTTTAGCATCACAAAGTATTTTCATCTTAATTCTTGGTTTCTTGCCTCCCCAAACGAACTTTGATAACTCTTGCTGCCACTTGGTCAGCAAATCTGTCTTATTTAATATTGGTATCGTTTGGAATAAGAACATCAATCGTGGTAAGACATTCATTTTGATAACTGAGATTCTTCCCATCAGTGATAGATTCATAAAATATGATATTAAAAAATCTTGACAGTATCCTACAAGCAATCGTATCAAGATTACTTTTCAAGCTTTTTAAAAACCAATGTACACAAATGCACATGTGTATCAATAAATCAGCATACAATGTGAATCTTGATAATAGTCACACCTATGATCATTTCAAGATTTTTGTAGCAGGGTTTTTCATGCACTTAGGCAGTTTGGTAATATAAAGAAGGGGGGAAGGCATGAAGGGACAGAAAGCTGCAGCAAACCATGCATGCATGTTTTTTATATATGAAAGCTGGATTTTTAAAAAAGAACAAGAACATTGAGCTTTGTGCACTTTGGAAACAAGACCAGTTAATCCAGAACTTCTAAATCAGCCCTTAATGCCAGGTCCTATTTCACCAAACTAATGTGGCTGGTAAATAGCTCCAAGGTGTCCATATTGAACAGATCATTAGAATACAGCATTATACAAATAAGGAAGTACAGTCATTTTTAAAGGAAATTATAGCTTGGTTCTAGTAAAGTACATTCTTGCTTACGTTTGTGCACAGAACTGTTTCAACTTCTGTCCTTGAATCACAGTTTCCTGTTCCCTGCTCCCAGGCTTCAAAGACCAGGCCCTTCTGGAGCAGCGCCCCATGGTTTGATGTGGAGCTACCACCAGATGGCAAGCTTGGCTGCTCCTAGTGGTCTATGTGCTGTAGTGGGTTTTTTGTGTGAGTGCATGTGCATATTTTGGCTTCTTTGAATCCAAACCACCAACGCTTTTGTGTTGCTACCATGGTTTCTCTTTCTATGCAATCACTCCTTTTCAGGAACTAGAAGTATGAGGCAAATTTGCTTGGTGGGAAAAAAAATCATAAAAAGCTGCTGCACATTTGCCTTTGACAACAAGCCCCTCTACAAGCCAATTAGAATGTTAAATTTATTCATTCATACTTTGTATTCATCTCTGTGACATTCTCATATTCTGCCCTCATTACCACTGTATAACCCAGGTAAGTCTAGTGGGGATTTGTATCTGAAACAGATGCCAAAATGTGCTTCACAATATGTCTGGTATTTGGCATTCATATTGCTGTAGAGCCCTATGACCTAGTTCAGCATGATACTCCATTCAAGACAGAGGTATTCTAGAGAGAGTATGTTGTCACACTACATTCCAGCTGCAGAAAAATAGTAGGAAAACAAAGTAATAAAATAAGGCAACAAGAATGTATACCAGCTGTAGCCCTGACAGGATTGTTTATGCATGGTTCAGTAAATCTGCTAATTTGTGAAATTTCCTTTTAAAAACTTAGTTATCATAGTGCAGGCATGCCTAGCTGCCTACATACCTTGACAGAAAAAGGAATTTCAGGTGCCAGGTATCCAAGAAAAAATCCTAGTAATAAACCTTGGGTATACAGTTTATTGTGGGTGACAGATACTGGCACAAGTCTCCTCATAGTAAATTTAGTAATTCTGTCCATAATCTAATGAAAAACACAATTGCTAAAAAAATTTCCACGGATTAGACTCATGGCCTGTTCAACAGCTGCAGATAGGGAACCAGTTTTTGAATGACGGTTTGTCTGAACATTGCCTCGTTTGTGGCTGTTTAGCAGCCTGTTTCACCATATTGCTTCCTAACATTGCAGCATAGTGCAATTGACTTCTACTTTTTGTGCCACTGCTCCAGTAGGTACAAAATTGCTCCAAGAGAGTGTTAAATCAGTCCCAAATCATATATATCAGCCATAAATAAATGTCTTTTAAAAATACTATCAGGTTTTTTCTCCAAGTAGACCTTAGTAGCACCAATGGCTGTCATTCTACTTGGATTAATGGAGTGTTTGTGCATGCACAGTTCTGAAAATTCCCAGTACAGGTATACAAGTTGTTCAGTGCTGAACTCAGCAGACCATATGATCAGTTCACATCTCGTGGTAAGGTTGACTTTGAACATACTTGCAGCAAAATTCACTTCAAGGCAGCTTGGGTGTAGTCAGAATTGCAGAGCTGCCTCCTTCCCATATTGCCCTCAACAGTGTTCATTTCCCGACAGTCCTCTCCTTTTGTGATGGACAATTATCTGTTCCCTTTCCCACTTGACTTCCTATGTATTACTTTTTATCAACCCAGCTTCTGCTTAGAATCCCAGGATTCTACTTTCTTTGTATTCAAACTTCATGGAAATGGTCCAGGGAAATTGTGTATCCAGATCCTTCTTTAATCAGCAGTTGTCAAGGAGTCAAAGCCTTGAACCCCGTGTTTCCCAGGACAGTGTACACAAGAAACCAGTCTTTTGTAAAAAAATATGAATTTTATTAACTACTTTCAGAAATAGTTTTTGTTTCTAGGCAACACAACGCTCTAAAAATCTTGTAGCAGAAGAAAACAAGAAATGCTAATTTTTACTATCGAACACATTTATGCAGTCACTTGCCTCCCACTGAAACTTGTTGCTGGTGAGAGGGGGCTGATTTGCCTCTGCAGTGGGAGGGGGAGATGGATCCAATGCATCATGATGCTGACATCACAAGACAGGGGCGGAGCTGGCCTATTTAGGCCTGGCACCACCCACCGCCCAAAGCTGACCATGTGTTGTGCTCGGCCCACCCTTCCACCTTGTTTGCAGTGCAGGTTTTGGCTGGTTGCCTGTTGGGGCCAGGTAGGAATTTTTTGCCTTCTCTCAGATTGGCTTTTGGGAGAGGGTGGTTTCGCCTACCTTGCACTGGTTTCAGTGGACTTGGAAATTGGCTATGGTGGGTCATGCTATTAAATAGGATGGTCACTTAGCATGTGAGGTGGTCTAGTGTGGTTAGGAAGCAGAAATAGTGAGCACCTGGGCAGTCTTCCAGTTGGAAGTAAGGGGTCCTCCAGGAACAGCTTTCGGGCCCTATGACTCAGGGCTGGGAATGGGGATCTACGCTGGAACACCTGGACTCAGCGTATCGTGGCAATCCATGTGGCTTCTGGGGTGGCGGGCCAGTGGTGCTTCTAATATGCCAGGCTGCTGATTGAGAACCACAAGGATGGCTCTAAATTGGGACAGGTGACTCACCCATGGAGGAATGGGAGGTGGTCAGGAGCTGACACCTGCCCTGTCCGCACAGTCTAGCATCCCCTCACTGGTTTTCAGTTATAAATAGTTAATGAACTGGCCCTTGTTAAATCCATCTTTTGTGTCCATTTTTTCATTCCAACTGTGGGGGCAATAACTTTGCATTAGATGGCACAAAGTTTGAAAAGGTGGAGGCAATGGCTTAAACATTCTCAGCATAGTCACGCATTACACTGAGAGCACATCATAGTCCAGACCTCAACTCACCCCAAATCCCCAAAGCTAGCCTCCTTCACTCAGTCTCTTAATAAATTATAGTCTTGAGCCAACTGGTGTCAGGTGATGGTAATGATCCAATCAGGACACATTCTGGCTAGAACTGTCTAGAAGATTACATCATCCCTCTGACTCCCCCCTCCCATCCGGTGGGCCACAGGTTCTCAAGAAGAGCCAATTATCACTTTCCTAACTCTGGCCTTGAAGATGATAAGGACCATGTAGGCAGAGAGGCACAAATACTAGCACCTGCAAGATGGAATAATCCTGTTAGTATTCACATTAACTCTTTGGGATAAATCAGGGGTGCTTTGCCTCACAGCAGTACTGGAGGAAAATGGCAATGGGATCTACCAGTTCTTATCAGAATGACTTCGAGTATGTGAGAGAGAGGACTGAATTTGAAAGCAGCCTGGAAGAATAACACTTTAAGTAGCTTGCTAATTGTGCAGTTTTAATAAAAGTGTAAATGTGAAGCCACAGAAATCTGAAATACTTTTCATTTAAATGAAGTTTAGTTATCACTTTTTAATTAAGTCTACAAATATTGTTAATTGCTTCACACCAAAGTCTCTCTAACATGTGGAATTCTATCAGGTCTACACATTAATTATGATCTAGCCTGTTATTTTTATTAGACACAGTAGTTTGGAGCCTGCAATGCAAAGTTTATGAAGCAAAAAACAAAACAAAACCCAGAAACACTCTCACCAGCTATCCTCCATGGGTAAAGACTAGTACAAATGTTGTAGCCATCTTTTACTCCTGTGATTTGTTCGTAAACTGGAGAATTATGGGCAGTTCATCTCAATAAAGCAGCACAGGTGCCCCTTTCCCAGAGCCACTTTCTCTGAGTGTTTTTGAATTAAAAATAAAAGCTGGATTAGAACCTTTTAAATAAAATAAAATCTTCAGTGAATCCATATGGATGCTAATTAGTAAAAAGCCCACAGGAGATCCTATTCACAAAATTCTTATGTCAAATCTAGTTTATGTTGGAATATACAAGGTCTATAGTGCACCTACTTGAAGAAGATCAGAAGAACAGCCTATAGAGGACAGCTAAAGGACTGCTAGTTAGCATAGCTAGATTAGGGACTTCCCACAATTTCAAATTATGTCCTTCTTTTCTCCTGATTGGCTCTTTGGAGACTTCCTGCTCCAACTGAGCCCTCCTCCTCCATTCCTGTCTCTCACAGCAGTTAGTCAGTTAGTTAAGCCTCTCTCCCTCTCCTCTGTTCTATCAGAGTTTGTCTTCTTTAATAAACCGAGTTATTTTCTTTAAACAGTTGGTGCTCCATTCGTCTGCATGTTTAAACTTTGCCAACAGTTTAGCCCTCAGAAAGGGAAGCATGAGAATAGTTTCAGGTATCTCTTAGCCTGTTTGCACTCAAAGCCCTGCTCTGGGGCAGGATCCCTGTCTGGAGGCACCAACCCTTTCTGACCTTAACTGACCGGAACAGATTATCTCTCTCCCCTGTCCCATCTGGCTTCTTCACACCAAGGGGGAATACCAGGG